>NW_019154138.1:2635568-2917869 GCF_002288905.1 Enhydra lutris kenyoni
CACACACACACACACACACAATGCCTATCACTATATTCGTGGTGGAAGGAGTGGAGAGGATTATGAATTTCATCTTCCAGGTATGGATTAAACCAAACACCAGGGGATATCTCAAGGATTGCAATCCCCAAGGTAAATGTTGCTGACTCACAACAACCCCTTCTTCTCTCTCCTCTTCTGGACCTGCTCTGCTCCACCCCTCTTGGTACATCAGAGCTCAACAGAATCAGGTCAGAGCTGGGAGGATCCTGAAAACCCACTGACAACAATGACTCCTGCTCTGAGATTCACAGAAGTAGCACTAGGTTTTGTGAATTCTTGGCAAAAATTCAGAAAACCTAAGGGAATCCACACATTAGCCGATAATGAGGCCACACAGAGTAACTAAAGCATCAGCCACCTCATTAAACTGGGAAGCTTAATACTGTTTTTATTGCACAATCACTTCTAAATGTCTTTTATTAATAAAATTGGGGAAATGAATTTGTTATTCCTTAATAAGTGCAGTGTGTTGTGTTGACAAAATGATTACAAAGATAAGGATCAATGAGTGTTGAGAATATTAAAAGACACCCCTGTTCTATGGGTTGGAAACCACCGAGCCACCAACCCCCTACCAACAATTTTACAAATGAAGAAACTAGGGGAAGGGAGCAAAAACTCCAGACTTTTAGTCAAGCTTCAAATTTCCCTTAAACTCTTAGAATATTCTGTAACCCCATATAGCCAATAGCAGTCATGTAATTAGAGTTAATGTCTCCAGAACCTGTTTTATTTTCTTAATTCACTCAAACCTCAGTGAACAATCGGCTCTTGAAGTCAGTATTACACATAAGTATGAAATTGTCATCAATTTACCTGCTACTTTTGGCAGGGAGAGGAAGGAGGAGGTTCTGTATTTCTTCGAAGTGGGGGAAAAGGGATGTAAAACAAACAAAACCCCACACCTATTACACCAAGAGTTTCTCCACATTATTTAATCTCCAGAACAGTCTCATGGGGAAAGTATAATTTTCCCATTTGACAGCTAGGAAAATTACCATTGCAGAGGTTAAAAGACTTTCCAAGGGTGCATATGTTTAGAAGTAAAATCCAGTTCTGTCTGATGTTTGAGTCCAGGATTATTCTTCCCACTACACTGCTCTATACAGCCGACTGAGTTCAGGACCAGGGACAGAGGCAGGGTCCCTAGAGCCTTAAAGGTAGAAGGGATGAGGGCAGAGTTGGTGGAAAGATGGGTGCTGAGTACCAGGAAAGAGCCTGGAACTAACAGGAAGTGGGTCAGAGGCAAAGAAGGGCCCATCATCATACTCTTTTCACATCTTTATCAAACTGCTCTTTTTAGAAGCAATTTCTATCCTGCCACCAACTAGTTATGGTAGGACAAGCATTTTCACCTATAAAATGCCATTCCCAGACTGCCACCCAGAGTTTCTACAGAGCAAAGATGAATCAATGGATAGAAAAGTTATCTGAAATTCATAAAAATTCACCGTTAAAAAAACAACTGTAACAAATAAACCCCAAAATTCCAGTGGCTTGACATAGCATTTATTTTTCATTTATGGAGTGCCCCAAGCAGGAACTCCTATGGCCATGAGGCTCACCTCCCAGAGTAATTCTGTTACCCAGGGTCCTTCCTCCTTGTTGCTATGCCACTTAATATGGCTTTCAAGGTCCTTGTGTTTATTGGCATCAAGCTAGAAGGGTAAAAACCATGAAGACTATCCAAGGAGCTTTTTATATGCCAAGTCAGGACGTAGCACATGTTCCTTCAGCTCACATTCTATTGGTTGGAACCCTGCTCATGGCCACACCTACCAGAAAGGGTCTGGGAAGTGTAGTCTAGCTGTGGCTACAGGAAGATAAGGAAATGAGTTTTGAGGGACAGTGAACAGTCTCTCTCAATCCTGTACAAAGCTGAGAAGTTGTCACAATCACATGATTCTCAGCCCCATTCATGAGCTGGAGAGTATGAATAACGAAGAATCGACTGTGTAAAATATCTTGACTACTGGACTTTCACTGGATGCACATGTGAGTAACTTTGGATTCCCCAACTGGGCATCTTGCATCCTTCCATGGTGCAAAATTGGGTGAGATTATCAAAAGCTAGACCTGTTTCACCATTAGATTCCCCAGGAAGACTGATCTACCTATCATCCACCTATCTATCACCACTGTATTCCTGGAGACTCTAATTCAGTTCCCAGGGAATTCTAATTCAGGGGACTTGGGAATGTGTTTTTAAGACAGGGGAACTAAGACTCTTTCAGTTGCAAGTGACAGAAATCCAACTCACATGGTCTTAAGCACCAAAGGAAATGTATTGGTCCATGTAACTCTGCCAGTGGTGGGACTACTTTGGGGCATCGCTGGATATAGACAAGAACAGTCGCACTGGGTCACCTCCACTCCATCTCTCACCTGATCTCCTCAGTAAAGGATTAATTTTGGGGCCATCTCCCCTCATGGGTCAAGGTGGCCACTAGCAGCTCCAGGTATACATTTTTATGAATAGCCCCATGAAAACTACTCTTCCTCTGTAAAAGTTCCATAATTTATCCCTTTGGCACTAATTGTCCTGGCTTGGATCTCATGCCAATATCTGAGCCCATCACTGTGAACAAAAAGATGGTGGCCTCTGACTGTCCAGGTCAGGGTCATGAGGCCATCTTGAGTCTGGGGGTGAGGTCAGATCCATACCACAAACATAAACCAGTGTGCAGCAGAGGTGATTCCCCAAGGACAACTAGGGTGCTATTTCCAGGACAAGGGGGACAGGGAAGGGATGTTAGGCAAGCAGCACCAATGGGATTCTCCTACACTAGGCTGTGGGAGGCTCCAAGAGAGGTGGGCGCTCTGAGCTTGAGACTCCCACAAACTGTGGGAAGGAGCAGTCCCTCAGACCTGCAGAAGGGACTCTGCTCACCTAAGTGCTTGATGGCTTCCACCCACCCCCATCCCAGACCCCTGTGGGCTGCCCCATGCATTGAACATGTGAAGCTGGTGCGACTCTCCAGGCTTTCTTTGTTAGAAGGCTGGGAGTCCCTTTGTCTCATTCACCCAGACCCTCTCAGTGGCCCTACCCCCAGCAGGCTTGTACCTCCCTGCCCCCAGCCAAGGCCCTAGTGCTTGGCTGCCAGTAACACCAAGGATGTAAACTGATAATGACTTAAAGCAGAGCTTCGTGTCTCAGACCTATGGGCAGCAAAGGACACATGAACCCCTAAACCTGAATTCAACATTCTGTGTGTATGTTACATAATGTATGTGGGTGCTTCTCCGCTTCATCAAGGGGAAAAAAAACCCACAACTTTCATCGAATTACCTAAGGACACTTAACCTAAAAAGGATTGAAAACCACCAATGTCAATAGTGGCTTCTCTGGGCATCTGTCTCAAGTATTCAGTGGTGAGAATTTCATGTTCCGTAGTACTTATTCTGGAGAAGTAGGAAGCTATGGGCCAAATTGAAATGATACTCTTAGATCAACATTTCCTGAAATGGGCTCTCTGGAAGGTGGGTTGATGTGATCTCATGTCCAAGAAGAGAAACAAAAACATTTTCATGTTCAAGTAAGTTGGGGAAATGCTGGGTGAAACAGACTTCTTTTCTGCAGGACTTGTCATAATATTCTTTAATGTTCTAATGTGTCAAGTGATTCACCAGGAGGGGTTGTAACAGGCAGAGTTTCCCAGACTTCCTAAACACACACAGTCTTGTATGGGGCTTTGCTTTGTTGTTAGCATTCTGTTAACCACGTCCCTGAAATGGACTCATGGGATTTATAATTTGGGAACCCCCTTATCCTCAAGGGATGTGTGTTTGTAGTAGCAGCTTTAAGTTTGTGTTGTAAAGGGGTCTGGCAGCAAACATGGGAAAAGCTTCAAAAGGGGCAATATTTAAGAGAAATCCTTCTCTGTTCTTTGCCTGAATTAGAACAAATGAGGGGTCAGTATGTTTGTGAGGCTCCATGGCATCTCTGTATCTGTGAGCTGTGGAGTGTCGGGTAGAAAGAGCAAGGGACTGGGGTCAGCATGCCTTGGCCGGACGCATGATTCTGTCACTGGCTGTGTGATTAAGACACGGACTTAACCCCTCTGAGTGTCAGCCAGTTATCTGTAAAAGGATCTGATGGGAAGATTAAATGAGATCGTGCACTGAATGCACAGTGTCTGTCACTCAGAAATGTCTCTTCATAGCAGCGGAGGCAAAAGACTGACTTGGTTTGGGGTCTGCAGAACTTCACCCTTTGCTCTGGCAGCTCTAGGAAATTCTCCCCTTGTCCTTGCCTATCTTACCCTCTTGCTTCAACCACCTCCCACCTGCTCTGACAGCTCCCCATTCTTTCCTCCTCGAGCTGCTTTGCTGGTGCTCCTGATATCTCCAAACACAGCTGACCTTCTTCCCTGCCCTCCTGGGGCAGCTGGGGTGATGGCAGCTGGATCATGACCTCCGAGGCCAGGTCCTTCCCACCTGCCCACTCCATGAGTTGCTTTGCTGGTGCCCCAGATATGTCCAAACACAACTGACCCTCTTGCTCGTCCTCTTGGGACAGCTGGGGTGATGGCAGGTGGACCACGACCTCCAAGGCCGGGTCCTTCCCACCTGCCCCAGCAACTACCCTGATACCACCTTGGGCTGACAAACCGCATGGAAATGGATGCAAAGGCCCCACTGTTTGCTGATGCTCACAGGCTGTCCTTAAGGTCACCAAAAGTGAACAACTCCACACCACGTCTACTCTATCAGAGCTTGTTTCTATGTGCATCTGTCATCACTGATTGCATTTGAATGGGTTTAGTCTCTATTTTAAATAAAAGATTTATGCCTTAGCTGTCAGAGCCTGCTTTTATTTGAAAATTTAATCTTGTTTCTAGGAGTCTAGATTAACTTATTAGATTTAGGCGTCCCTCGTGTGTCTCTGAGAGGAAAGGAGTAGGTTCTCCCCTCTCTGCCTATGGCCCTGCACACACCACAGAGCAGAAGCCAAGAGCTGCAGGGACTTGTAGGTCAGCAAACCAAGGCAGGACAGAGGCCACCTCTTGGACAGCTTTCTTTGGTCACCTTGGGTCCCAGGAGTGTTTCTGTGGTCTCTGGGCCAGCTTCCAGGCTGTTCTCTTGGGGGCCTCTGTTCCCCACAAGTGTGCTCCACCAAACCCATTCTCAGGGGTTTTGTGGGGGCTCCAAAAAGGCCCCCAGTGGGAGACCAACTTGTCAACCTTGGCTGTGCCAAGGAGTTCTGAGGAGTTCTACCCCTCTGAGGGCACTTGCCCTACTGGTTAGACCATGGGGTCAGAAGACCCGGGTTGGAGTCTCAGCTCAGACCTTGGGCAAGCCGTTTAACTTCCCTGACCCTTGGTCTTCTCATCTGGAAGATGGAGATAATGTAATGCCCATCTCATAGAATTTCTGTATCCCTGAGTGAGGACATGGGGGGATGTTCTTGAGAACTCCTCTCTGTGACACTGTCACTACTTCAGTGTGTATGGGGTGTGGGGCGCACCACGACCCCTTCAGAGGTGAGATGAGGCAATCAAAGAGAAGAGTGACTCGCTTAGGGTCGCATTAAAGTGAATGGAAAACCTGGCCCAGGACCAGGAATCTGGTTCCCCACGCAGTGTGACAGGCTCTTCCCTCCGCCCCTCAGCACTCCCCCCCGCTTTGCCTCTCTCTCTGTCTCTCCCTTCCTCCTTCTCTCCTCTCCCCCATTTTTCCTCTATCTCTCTGCAGTGGACTGAATTGTGTCCCCCTGAAATTCGTATGTCAAATCCCTGATCCCCAGCATGACTGCATTTGTTTTCTGGGAGAGGGTCTCTAGGAGGTAATTAATGCTAAAGGAAGTCATAAATATGGGGCCCTAATCCAAGAGGACTAGTTGTGTTATTTGAAAAGGAAGATCTGTCTATCTCTACCCCACACACACACACACACCTAGATGCACTGAGGAAAGAAGGTCATGGGAGCACACAGCGGGAAGGCAGCTACCTGTAATCCAAGAGAAGACGCCCGGGAGGAAACCTACCTTGCAGGCACCTTGACCTTGGACTTCCTCACCTCCAGAATTGTAAGAGACTTCTGTCGTTTAAGCCAGCCAGCCTAAGGTATTTTGCTATGAAGGCCCAAACAGACTAATTATACTGTCTGTCTCTATCCGTCTGTCTTCCTTTCTCCCCCTCCCTCCCCCCCAAGAAGTCCCTGACTTTCCCGTAGCACTCCCGCCATCTGCTGGTCAGTCTTGGGATAGCAGGCAAGTGCCGGCCTAGAGGAGCGGCCTCCTTCAGGGCAGCCAGAGCCAGAGCCCGCACGAGCACACGTGCGCGCGCACACAGACACACACACTCACACACTCACACACTCACGCACGCACTCTAAGAGGCCAAGGAGGAGAGCTGAGATGGCTTGTCCCTCCCCTTCGTTTGTCCTCTCTCGTGCCGCATAACCTGGCGTGCCTCAACTCGGGGCACATGATGAACACTTGTTTTTTCGTTACAAGCTCCTTAGAGTCAGGCCCACAACTGACCCATCTCTGCCAACCCTCATTCCCACCAATAACTGCCCAGCACACAGCCGGTGCTCACTAAACGCTCCTCGCAGGACTAAAGGAAGACCCTCCCTTTGGGGGATTTCATTCATGGCTTCTCACCTATGGGGGTGCTGGGACTCGGCAACGTCTCTTCCTCCCCCACAGCACCCACACAACCATAGGCTCACACCCAGACTTGGGCCCCTGCAAACAGTGCCAAGTCCCCCCACCCCTGTACCCCGGCTGGCCCCACAGGTCATGGATCAGGAACACCGCCTCCTGTCTCCTCAGAATGGCCTCAAACCCAGCTCTGCGGGCCAACCCTTAGCGGGGACGTGTGTCTCCCCGGCTTGTCACTTGGCAAAACAGCTCGAAGGGAAGGAAGACACAGTGACTGTCTCTACAAGTCGGCTGCCTCCGCCTCAGAAAGAGCTGTTATCTGAGGGGGCTAATTAAGATGAATCTGTCCAAGGGGAGAGGAGGCTCCAGCTCCAGCTTTCCAACCTAGAGGTTCCTCCCTCACTCCAGTTCTTAAATCAGCCCAGCATGGCTGGGGGAGAGGAGACGCCCAGGCCCAGCTCAGCCGGGCTCCTCGCATCCTCGCCAGAGCCTGGACAAGGGTAAGGAAGTGAGGCGCTTGCCTAGGGCACAGGATTTAAAGGGGGGCTCCCAACAGGCTGGCACCGGAAGATAATTGCCCTCTCTCTCTTTTGCCTCAGAGACGCGTGTGGCTCAGCGCAGTGCTGGTCCTGATCTAATCTTTAACATTTTGGCCATTTATTTAACATGGACTTTTTTGCATGAGTTTTCATTTTTATAAAATATTGTATTAATGAAAGTTGGGACTTAAACAGGACCTGTACACCCATGCCCATAACAGCATTATTCACAACAGCCAAAAGGTAGAACGTGCCCCCACATGTCCATCGATGGCTGAGTGGATAAACAAAAGAAGGGAATTCAAGGGGCACCTGGGTGGCTCAGTCGGTTAAGCATCTTAAGCATCTGCCTCCGGCTTAAGTCATGATCCCAGGGTCCTGGGATCCTGGGATCCAGCCTGCTCAGCGGGGAGTCTGCTGCTCCCTCTCCCTCCTGCTCTCCCCCAGCTTGTGCACTTGCTTGCTCTCTCTCTCTCTCTCTCTCAAATAAATAAATACAACAAGAAAGAAAGAGAGAAAGGAAGAAAGGGAAAGAAAGAGGAAGGGAGGGAGAGAGAGAGGAATGAAGGAAAGAAAGAAGGGAGGGAGGAAGGAGAAAGAAGTTCTGATTCCTGCTTCCCTATGGACAAACCTGGAGAACATCGTCTTAAGTGAAATAAGCCAGACACAAAAAGATGAGGACTGCATGATTCCCTTTGTATGAAGTACTGAGGGTAGTCGAAGCCTTAGAGACAGGAAGCAGCATGGAGGTTACCAGGGACTGGGGGAATCAGGGTATATGGAGTCAGTATTTAATGGGGACAGAGTTTTAGTGGGGGAAGATGAGAATGTTCTGGAGGGGATGGTGTGAAGGTATTTAACACCACTGAACCAAACACTTAAAAAATGCTTAAAATGGTAAACCTCATGGTGAGAGAGAAACTTTTATCAAGCTTAAGTCACAGGTGTGTGAACCTGGGCAACTCTCTGGACCTCTCTGGCTTTAAGTTTCATTTCTGTAAAATGCAGATAAAGCCAAGTAAGAAAATGAACACAAATGCATTTTGTAAACTGTAAAAGGTGAAAGGCTGAATGTTTGTGTCCCCATCCCTCAAATTCCTATGTTGAAATCCTAACCCCCAGTGTGATGGCGTTAGGAGGTGAGGCCTTCGGGGAGGTACTGTGGTCGTGATGGGATTAGTGTCCTTCTAAGAACGCCCGGAGAGCTTGCTTCCTCTCTCTGCTCTCTTCTATGCTCTCACAGCAAGAAGATGGCCGTCGGCAGACCAGCAGGAGGACTCTCGCCAGAACTCCAACAGGCCAGCACTCTATCTGGGACTTCCAGGCTCCAGAACTATGAGAGATACATTTCTGTTCTTTAAGCCAGCCAGTCTATAGTGTTTTTATTATAGCGGCCAGAGCTAAGACAAGGTACTTGTTTATAATATCTGTTGAGAGGCCAAACCATTAAAACCAAGAACTGCCCCACAAATCAATGATCATCTCCAAGCCCCAGATATTTGTTTTATTTCCAGCAATTCTGGTGGAGAAATTGGGTCCCTCAGACTTTGCTATAGGGAAGGTGACCTGAATGTTCTCTATTCAAAGGGGACTGTCTTATCAGGAAGTGACTGAGGTCCTCCCCTCACCCTCCCAGCCCTCACCCCATCACCGCCACTCCCCACCCTGGGGCCACCTCAGCCACTCGCCCCTGCTCTGCTGACTGACTGCCCAGCTCGTCTCCTCTCCAGGCTGGGGAGAACAGACAAGACCTGGGAAAGGCTCTCTCCCCTTCAGCAGGAACAGGAGCACAAGTCTGACCCCAGGGTTGAAGGCCGGGAGATGGCAGGGGATGACGCTGGAGGGAGAGATGGGGACGCAAGGGGGGAAACAGGCAACTGTCCTAAGTCTGGACCAGAGACAAAAGCAGTCATGAGGAGTTTCTCCAAACACTTTTCCTTCTTTGCTCCTTATTCCCGGGAGGAGACAGAGGTTCAGAGAGGCTGAGACCTGCCCATGGTCACACAGCAGCCAGAAGTACTTCACTGACCCACCTCAAACATTCCTCAGACTTTGGCAGACTGTGGGGCCATGTAAAGCGACACTCATCTGCTGACGGCTCCCAGCTGTGGCCTGGCCCCTAGAGGAGGCTGGATAGATGTCGTGGTGGAGGGAGGCCATCTTTCTGCGGGTCCGAACTGCCCTCCCCACAGTTGTGCCCATAGATGTGGATAACACGTGCCCCTCCCAGAAACCTGGACATGGCTCAGTGGAGGGGACACCGTTGGTTTTGTTCACCCAAGAGCCACTCCTCTCTTCTGATACTAGCACCCAGTATGGAGAGCCATCCCTCCTCCCAGGACACACTCTGAGTCCTTGGTCAAAGGTCCCACCCCCGCCCCTTGGCAGAGGGGTGATTATGTAATAATGGTGGCCCAGACAGTCTCCTCCGTTTCCCCTGGAATCTCACAGAGAGGGATACACAGAGCACCAGCGGGCAGAGAGCATAGGGGTCTGCCTGCATCTCAGGCTCCCTAAGACCTAATTTTGCACTTTTTCCTCCTATCCTGAGAGCTACTCCAGACCCTTCCATAGATGCCTACTTGGTTCAGGTTAGGCAGAGGCAATTGCTGGGGCTCCCAGCCCACATGCCTGCCTGATAACCCAGCCAGACCCCCGAAGCGAGACTCCTGGAGGTTCGGGTGTTTCCAGGGGACACAGGCCACCTGCCCTGGAGCTGCCGCACTGACCTGCCTCCCTTCCTCAGGGCCAGGCTTTCCCCGTGAGGACCTCTCCAGCCCCTACTCCTCTTCTGTGGGATTTCTGATTAATCGCTTTCATAGGAGTCCTGGATGCAGATCTCCTCCTGGGAACCCAGCCTCCCCATGTGGACTCTCATGGGCCTTATGATGGCTGCCGGCCCACTGAGACAGTGTGAGAGATGACCCACCGGCTGAGAGCCCCTGCTCTCCGGGTGCCAGGGCTCCTGTTACTGGCTGCTCACTCCAGCCTCCTCCGCTGTGGGCGGGCTGCACAGGCACCCCGGGCCCCTTCCCAGCAGGAGACCCCTCCCTGGGCCACATGAGGCTTGCTGCTCCTGTCCATCCTTGGGGTGTGCGTTCCAGCGATATCTTCTCAGTGAGGCCCTCCAGGACCCCCCAAAAGGCGGAACTCTACCTGGGCACCCCCAGGCCTGCACGACAGCAGTGCCACCAGAGCAAGACGCAGGTGGGAGTGGGCATCTGGCCCGGCCGCACTCTGAATCCGAGGTGGGGGAGGGTAGAGAGAGCACTGGTCAGCAGGAATGGAGCCAGCCAGGGTGTGGCAGCAGTGGGGACCTTAGGCCGCATGGAGGTAACGAGAGAGAGAACGAGAAGGATAAGCTGGAGCAGATGGTGGGGGCCTGAAGGCCCGTTGAGGCCAGGTGAGGATGCCGGAGCTTCTCCTCTGGGGAAATCGGGCATCTGGGGCCAACCTTAAAGATAGCGGGGTCTCGGGTACGTGCAGTCCTGGAGGGTCACCATGATGAGCAGGGTCAGAGTCAGGAATGGGGGCTGCACCCAGGAGCATGGCAGAGAGGGTAGAGGCAGCTCAAGAGGTCCAGCTGGGGGCAAAAATGCCCCTGGACCTGCCCCTCTGAGTCCCACTTACGCAGAGTGCAGAGTGTAGCGTGGATGTAGTTCCAGCCTGTTTTTCTGAGCCACCTGGCCTCCTGCCCCAAGGAGATGGGGGGAGAGGGAGTGCCCGAGTCACTTCTAGGGGGTGAATATTGGCCCTCTGTATGTCTCCCAGAGGAAGTAGCCCTCTGCTTTGTAAGCCAATAGCTAGTATTTTTCATGTGCTTATTGTGTTAGGAAACCATGTGGATTAATCCTCACCGCAACCCTGGGGAGCGAGGGGTTGGGGGTGGGGGTTAGCGAGGGTAGTGGGTTGTTAAACCCAGGTTTTACAGGGAAGGACAAGGGGACAGAGAGGCTGAACATCATGTCCACGGTCACATGGGCCGTGAGTAGCAGAGCTATGACTTCTCAGTGGTCTGGCTCTACCAGGCACCTAACCAGGTACCACACCACCAAGCTACCCTGGAACACCGCCCCGTCCCCCACCTTCCTGAGATCCCATCAAACCCCCCAGCCCCACAGTGGGTCCCAAATCCTGACAGCCTCTGCTCCCTTCCAGCCATTCCAGCCCACCCTACAGCCCCGTCACCACCCAGCCCCGCAGTTATTTCCATGTCATCACCCTCCACCCGGGTCCCCTTTCAACGGTTTCTCCTAGAAGCTTTAAGCAGGAGACACAGCTGGGAAGCGGCTCTGCAACCTGCTTGGGACAGCCACACTGGGGCCACCCAGGCCTCCTGCGGCCACCGCCGCCCAGAGGCAGACATTCGGAGCTTCTCAGCTGACTCCAGCAGAGAATTCGCCGCACCGTCACCGACTGCCATCACGCTGTGATTAGTTAATCACTAAGTGCATGGGGCTTTTAATTAACTGCTAGCCCTGCATGGGCGGGCCGCTGTTCCATGAACCACAGCAGCTCACAGCTCCCCCAGTCCGAGCTGATGGAACACTTCAATCATGCAATTCATGCTTGAGTATTTCGATGCTGCAGGGACAGCAGCTGCCACTTCTGCAGCCCTGAGCTGCCAGCCGCAGGAAGGAGAAGAGAAGGTGGTGGTCAGTGGGGGGGGGGAAGGGTTCCATCAGGTGTGCAAGGGTGAAAGGGGAGGTCTATTCAAGATCTCTGAGTGTGCAGGTGTGGTTGTGGTGTCTATCTATACATTAAAAGTAACTCAACTCAAACAAGTGTAAGGAACAAAAATAAACCTATAGGCAGAGAGTAGGAGACTTCAGGCATGGCTGGATCCAGGGGTACACATGAAACTACCCGAGTGGATGGAGCCTGAACCATCAGAGCAGCAGCGCTGGTGTCCTGGGGACAGCCACCTGCATTTGGGAAGCTTATGAGAGGCATGAACAAGATAGCAATGTTGTCACAATGTTCCCTTGCTCCTCTCTGATTCAATTATTCCCTCCCGCTCCTGGGCTTCCAGTTAAATCTGGCCCTATTTCTTAGCCTTATTGCATCTAATTTTAACCATTTGTTCACATGTCTCTGTTGCCCGATAGACCAGGATTCCCCAATGTCATTAGCGCTATTGACGTTTGGAGTCGGACGATCCTTCATTGCAGGGGCTGTCCTGTGTCCTCTAGGATGTTCAGCTGCATGTCCGGCCTCTGCCTGCTAGATGTCAGTAGCGTTACCTCTGTCACAACCGAAAATTTCGCCAGACGTTGCTAAATGTCCGCGGAGGCAAATGCTGCCCCCATGGGAGCCTCTGCAAGAGATGCTGCGGCATGAGGAGGATTACGCCCTGGGTGCGGGTGCAGGGCCTGAGACCCGGTGGGGCTCCGGTGACGAGGGTGGGGGAAGGAGAATGCAAGAAGGGCCTGACGCACGTGGGTTCTGCCCATGACCTCTCACGTGTGCCCATCTCAAGGGGGAAGATGCTAACCCTGTCATACCACATCGTTCATTTACTGAGCGAATCAGAAACCTGAATTTGTTTATGACATGTCCTGATTCCTAAAATACATACGCAGGCTGAAAAAAATACACCAGTTTGCAGTTTGCAGCCCCTCCCCGAGTCCTATTCACTATGAGACTACAGAGGCCAAACAGCAAACCCAAGGTCACACAGACAAAGGGAGCAGAGCCCGCTGGGCCTCCTACTGGGCCGCTGGCTCCTTGATCAGCAAAGTCGGCCCAACCCCATGCTGCTCCGTGTTCTCCATCACCCTTGGAGCCATCCAGCCCTGAGGCCTGGCCCCTGGGAAGCCCTGGCAGACTCCTTGGGGCCCTGCAGAGTGAAGGAAGGACATTCTCAGGACAGAGGAGACTGCAGGGCTCGGAATATGTAAATCACACCCCACTGCCCACCACATCCGTCCTGCGGCCTAATTGAGACATTTGCTTGGAGTGTCCTGGAAAACTAGGGCAGATGTGGCCTTCGGAGAATGAGAGCCACCCTCCTCGGACGCCCTGCCGAGACTGGGGACCAATGGCTGTTCTCTGGAAACGGCACCAGCCACAGGAAAACAGTTTTTGCTAATAAGATGGTGTGTGTGTGTGTATATATATATAACCATTTGTTCACATGTCTCTGTTGCCCGATAGACCAGGATTCCCCTGGTCTATCTATCTATATATATATATATATATATATATATATATATATATTTTAAATGGCCGTTGAGTATTGAACACCCAGTATCAAGGGTGTTCAAATGCCAGAAAGGAGGGCAAAGTAAAAAAAGATAGCACGCCCATCTCTACACAACCATGCAGTACCAAGTGGGAAAACCCACTGATTTTACCCACATGTATCCCTACAGCCTGAGCCTATGAGGTTGGAGTGTGTGCAAACCTTTCCTGACACCAGAGGTTTCCTCAACCTGCAGTTCGCCTCAGTGAGTACCACTTGGTGATGGGGGCCGGGGAAGCACGGTCCCCAACTCTACCCTTAATATCATCAAAGTTTTGTTCCTTTCTCGCAACCCAACCCCAGGCCCCACTCTGGCCTCAGGATCCCAGCCTGCCGGCAACAGTGCTCTATCTGATGTTGCCTACAGATATGCATGGAGCCTTCTGGGTGCTTCTCTGGCTCAGCCTGCCCGCTCTCCTCCCCACCTGCCCCCATTTCTGCTCACATTACTCAGACCCAGCCCACTGGAAGCAGTCAAGAGCTGCTTGTTGAGTGGATGAGCGAATGAATGAATGAGGGAGCTTTCTTTTTTTTCCTGTTTAAAGATTTTATTTATTTATCTGACAGAGAGAGTGTGGTTGGGAGGGGGTGGCAGGCAGAGGGAGAGAGAGAAGTAGGCTCCCCGCAGAGCAGGGGAAGCCCGATGTGGAGCTCGATCCCAGGACCCCGGGATCATGACCTGAGCCAAAGGCAGTCACTTAACCAACTGAGCCACCCAGGCACCCAAATGACTGCCTTCTAAAGCAGTGAAGCATTTTAACACTTTTGTTCTCTGGCTCTGAGCTCATTCTCCCCTCCCTGTCCCCATGCCTCCACTCTTAAGACACACAGGTGTTTCCTCCTCCCTGCACACCTGCATGACTGGGCTGCTGCTGCTCCCCCCAGGTGGAATGTGATTCCCCTGCTGTCGGAGACCCAGCTGCACTGCGTCCTGGGTGGCATCTTCTCCCCGCCCCCTCCCCATGCCCTCCCTTGTGTTCCTACAGCACATTGTTGTGATGTCACCCCATGCTCTTACCATCTCCCCTATACTAGCTATTTGTATCACACAAAAGATTTGTATCGCACATGAGAGAAAACACAACTGAGGCTCATTCAAGTTCTGAAAAGCTGTTTTGCAGTGAGTCCCTTGGCTCTGTCCTGCTCTTTGAATGGCGTTCCTCTTCACCACAGCTTCCCTCCCTCCTCAGAGCAAAATGCCGCCATTCCGGACCTTACATCCAAACACCCCACCATTCACAGGAGAGGCTTTTTCCTCACATTCCCAGCAGAAGCTCCCAAGTCTATGCCGACTGGACCCCTCTTGCCTCGATCGCTCCAGCCTGGTGAATGCAGGGTTTTGACTGGCCTTACACCAACCTGATCCCTTCTCTCAAACCACAAGGTGGGGGGCATGGAAGGGGCCGTGGGAGATAAGACCACGTGCCTACTAGGCTTTGCAGGTGTTTCCCCGAGGAAACAATAAGCTCCATGAGGGCAGGGACAGATTCTACTTGATTTCCATGTCCCCCTCCCTCACTGCCCAGCACAGCACTAGGCACCAGAGACACATCCATAAATGTCCCCTGATTTGAATGTCCTCCTGTCCCGTGAGATGATCCTTTGGGTCCTGGGTGTCCTGGGTGTCCTGACCTCCCTCCAGTCTCTTAAAATGATAAAGCTGGCTATAGCTGAAAGGGAATGCTGATACTTACATTCACAAGCATAGAGTTCTGGCAACCCAATTTCACTCCAGAACAGGGCTTCTAGAATGTAGACGCTGATTTCTACTACAGGTTTGGGCATGAGAAACCGGGTACAGAGGCCCCCATGTATCGTCCATTGACTCACTCACTCATTCATTCACCTACTCAATGCATTAATGCCTATTTATCATTGCTTTCCACCTCTCCCCCCTACACAGCCCCCACTCCACAGGGACAAACCATGTGACTGCCCCCACCCATCCCAACCACCCTTGATTGATTACAATTAATTATTTATTTGGTTCTTAATGGGGGTGTACCATTCCCTAAAAGGCATTTGGAAAATTTGGAGGATTGCCTTCTATTTTAGTTGTGACCAAGCATTAAAATATTGAGGTAGACCCAAAGGGAGACTATTTTTTTTTTATTTCTCCCTTGTATTAGTTTGGGGGAAAAAACCAAAAATTTATGTTAAGATAGAAGGTCTTACAAAATATATAAAAGGTGTATTGGCAGGGGACTTCTGCCTATGGCTGAGTAGGGAGACAGTAAATTCTCTTCCCCAAAAGCAATTATAAAGCTGGACAAAACTGACCAAAACAACCATGTAGCACTCTGGACATTAACCAAAGGCAGACCACAATGGGAGCAGTATTTGTGCATGAAAGCTAGAAATTTGGGCAATAACAGAATCTGTGGCATTCTTGCCTAAGGCTGCTCCGATTCTCTCCTCCCAGCTCCCAGCAGAGAGCTTCCACTAGTGTGAAGAAGTTTCTCTGCTTTGGTTAAAAGGGGATCTCTGGATCTGGGGCAGTAAGCAAAGCCCACGCTTGGCAGCCTCATAGGTTCAAGTGAAAGTCTCCAAGGCAGAAAAGCAGGAGGGCCAACAGCTCTACCCAGACTGAGGTTGCCAGTCGTGGTTGGGCAAATCTATCCCTGGCTAAAGCTACATGCATGCTCTGTGGAAACTAGAGAAGACCCAATCCAGCCATACGCTCCTAGCCAACCCCTGGGTTGTGCATGGGGGCAAAGATGAGAGAGAATCCAGCAGAAAGTAAACCGTAGGAAACATATGAAGATGGCCTGAATTTTTAGTGTGCTCCTGCTATCAGCTGTTCTAAAACAGCTCCTCACTTCCTAGGATTCCGGCCCCATGTAATCCTCACTTTGGGTGAGGCCAGCACATAGTGACCGGCTTCTAATAAAGGGAACACGGCAGAGGTGATGAGTGTCACTTGATGGCTAGGTTATAGAAGAAAGACTTCTGCCTTCCCTTCATGCTTGCTCTGGTTCTTCTCCCTTGCTGCTCTGATGAAGCAAGCTGCCGTGTTGTGAGCTGCCCTATGGAGAGCCACATGTCACAAGAAACTGAAGGTGGCCTTCTGCCAACATCAGCGAAGGACAAATTCAGTTCAATGACCTGCAGGCAACCCCGTCCTGCCAACAACCAGTTCAGGAACTTAGAGGTAGATCTCCCCCAGTTGGGGCTTCAGATGACTGCAACCTGGCCAACACCCTCATTTGAGCCTGAGTGAGAGGACCCAGCTAAGGTACTCCCAGAATCCTGACCCACAGAAACTGTGCAAAAATAGATGTTTTTGTCTGAAGCCACTAAACTTTGGGATGATTTGTTATGTAGCAATTGGATGACTGACAGAGCTCGCCTCTCTACACACAGATTCCTCAGCAGAGGACAGACTGTTTACTGACTTGAGGTATCTGAGCACAATCTCTGTCCATTCAGATATGCAGACAAGGTAACAACACTTTGGAAGCCAGACTTACATATAAAAACAAAAATACAAGAAATTTAACTGGAAATTTCAGTGGCTTCACACCATAAGGAAGACAGGAGTCCCAGACTGGAATTGTCTGATTCACAGATCTTTTATCCCTGGATAAGTTATTCAACAAATAAACACATAAAAAAAAAAAAAACCCAGCAACAATAAACCTGGCAGGAATCAGAATCCAAAGTTGCTACAATATTTTTTAATGTCCAGTTTTCAACAAACAAATTACATGATATGCAAAGACACAGGAAAGTCTGACATACTCAGGAAAACATCTGTCAATAGACCCTGTCTCTGAGCATTCCTAGATGGTGGATTTAGCAAAGACCTCAAATAGCTACTAAAATATGGCCAAAAAACTAACATAAATGATGTTTAAAATGTTAAATGAAAGTATGACAACAGTGAACCAACAGAAATTCTAAATAAGGAGACAGAAATTATTTTTTTAAAGGGAAATTCTGGGGTTAAAAAATACAATTGAAATGAAAATCATCCTGTAAAGATTCAACAGAAGATTATATAAGGCTGAGGAAAATTAGTGAACTTGGAGAAAGGCTGATAGAAAGTATCCAACTAAGAACAGGGGGAAAAAATGATTGAAGAAAAATGAACAAAACTTCAGAGCCCAGTGTGGCTCAGTCAGTTGAGTGTCCTACTCTTGGTTTCAGCTCAGGTCATGATCTCAGGGTCATGAGATAAAGCCCCAAGTTGGGGTCCGTGCTCAGTGGAGAGTCTGCTTGAAGATTCTCTCTCTCTGCTTCTTCCCCAACTCGTGCTCACACACTCTCTCTCAAGTTAATTTTAAAAATACATCTTAAAAAAAAAAAAGGCAGGGCATCTGGGTGGCTCAGTGGGTGAAAGCCTCTGCCTTCAGCTCGGGTCATGATCCCAGGGTCCTGGAATCGAGCCCCACATCGGGCTCTCTGCTCATCCAGGAGCCTGCTTCCTCCTCTCTCTCTCTGCCTGCCTCTCTGCCTACTTGTGATCTCTGTCTGTCAAATAAATAAATAAAATCTAAAAAAAAAAAAAGGCAACTTTAGAGTCCAGTGGGACAACATTAAGCATATCAATAGATGTGTAATGAGGGTGCCGTAAATCAAAAGACAAAGGAATAGAAAAAAAAATGGAAAAAACAATAGCCAAGACCTTCCAGGATCTGGTGGAAAACATTAAATACATATCTCAAAAGTTCAACAAGCCTCAAGGAGAATCAATACAAAGAGATCCACACCCAGACACACCATAGGAAGCATTTTTTAAAATATATTATTTATTTTGAGAGAGAGAGGGGCATGAGGAGAGGGGAGGGGCAGAGGAAGAAGCAGACTCCCCACTGAGCAGGGAGCCCGATGTGGGACTCGATCCCAGGACCCTGGGATCACGACCTAAGCCGAAGGCAGATGCTTAACTGACTGAGGCACCCAGGCGCCCCACAGTAAATGTTTAAAAGACAACAATGGAAAAAATCAGCAAAAGAAAAATGACTCATATGTACAGGGGAGCAACAATAAGATTAACAGCTGACCTCCCATACAGAACAATAGAGAGCAGAAGGCAGTGAAATGGCATATACAAAATGCTGGGGTGGCGGGGGGACTGTGAATCAAGAATTCTACTATCCAGCAAATCTTTCACCAGAAATGAAGGTAAAATAAAGACATTTCCACATACATGAAGACTAGTAGAATTCATTGCTAAAAGCCCACAAATATATTTGTAAAAACAAATGAAGCCAGATGCAAAATACTACATGTACATAACTCCATTTATATACAACTCTAGCAGACGAAACAGATCATGAAATTAGAAGTCAGGATAGTATTTTCCCTTGGAGGGAGACTGTGACCAGCAGGAGCCATAAAGGAGGAATGCTGGGGAAACTGGTTACAACAGCTGTCTTCATTGGTGATTCTGGCACATTTTATATAGATACTTTCCTTCTTTAAGAGTTTACTGAAACAGGGCGCCTGGGTGGCTCAGTGGGTTAAAGCCTCTGCCTTCGGCTCAGGTCATGATCCCAGAGTCCTGGGATCGAGGCCCGCATCGGGCTCTCTGCTCAGCAGAGAGCCTGCTTCCTCCTCTCTCTCTGACTGCCTCTCTGCCTACTTGTGATCTATCTCTCTATCAAATAAATAAATAAAATCTTTAAAAAAAAAAAGAGTTTACTGAAACAAAAAAGGAAGCTTGATCATACCATTCTACCCCTCTTTTTGAATCCCTTTATTGTTTTCCACTTCTTTCCCAATTTGAGCAAACCTATCACTTCTACGGACCTGTCTTGTCTGGTCTTTGACCACCTCACCAGCATCATTTCTCTAGACTTGATACTCTGATACTGATACTCTAGACTTCGCCCTTCTGTTGATCCTCAAGTCTCCTGTGCTTTTATCCTGCCACAGTGCCTTTGCACATGCTCACCCCTCTGGTCCAGAGCCCCCCTGAGAACTCCTTACCCTTTAGCTCCAAGCTTGAGTCATGACTCACCCATCACCAATTCAAATCTAGTTCTTTTGTTTTGTCTACTATACAGAATTGCCTTTCTTTCCTTCAGAGCACTCATTTTCCTTGTTGTTATGGATTCATAGACTAATTTGACTGCTGCTTTATCTTTCCCATTGGTCCATATGTTTTAGGAGGTCTGGCTAGGTTATTTTGCAGGGTGTCCCCAGGCCCATGCCTGGTACACAGTAGGTATCTGATAGCTATCTGCTCCATGAACATAAAAGTTATTGAGGCTATAAAAACTTCATTCTAATTAGAGTACATTGTAGAAGGCCTGGATACCAACCTAAAGGAATTTGGATATTTTTATAGGCTGCAGGGAGCCACTGAAGTTTCTTGAGAAAGGGAGATATGTGACCTCTGTTTAGGAGCTCTGTGGAAGTGGAGGTGGAGAAGCCATGAGGGAAGTCATGGCGGAGTCCCAACAAGGGACTCCAGAGGGGCAGCGACCGTGTGGGGAAGCCGATGTTGGACCCCACTCTGCCCCCACAGGCCAGCCTGACAGTGACCTCACAATCACCTTGCAGACCTCCCACTCTTGGGAGGCCAACATCCCAGCTGTCAGCCTACCTCTGCCTCTTCCATCCACCACCTAAAGGCCACACCCTGCCAACCGAGGTGCTCCAGGCCAGCTACCAGAAACAGAGGGATCGACAAAGCAAGAGTGAGCCACCTTCCTGAACCCAGCACACAGCCAGGACTCCTAAATGACGGAGAAATCAGAGCACCTAAAGAATGCAATGCCCACAGAGAGGAAGTCCACGTGGAGAACGGCGGAGGAGAGGCGGATGTCAGACCTCACGCGGGTGCTGGAGTGGCTGGAGCGGAGGCAGGGGAAGAAAAAGCAAGTGTATGATCTCCAGGTATGGACTGCCCCAGCAAAGCTGCAAGGCAGCTAAACTCAAGGCTATTCCAATAGGGGAGAGATTGAACTTGACTCCCAGAAAACAGAAGGCAGGAGGAGCTTTAAGCAAGGGAGTGAACTAGTAGAAAAATCCTGGGGGGAGACAGGGGAAGTTGTCCATGTGGTTAGGCCAGCTGTGTTGGCCACTTGTCGCTCAAGTTATTAGACTCCTACCTTCCCATAGAGACTGGGAGGATGGGGTGCTCTCTTTCCTGATGATTACATTTCATCTTTTTTTTTTTAAGGTTTTATTTATTTATTTGACAGAGAGAGAGAGAGGGAGAGAGCAAGAGAGCACAAGCAGGGGATGCTGCAGAGGGAGAGGGAGAAACAGATTCCCCGCTAAGCAGAGAGCCCGATGTGGGGCTCAATCCCAGGACCCCAAGATCATGACCCGAGCTGAAGACAGATGCTTAACCGACTGAGCCACCCAGGCACCCCACATTTCTTCTTTTTTTAAAAGATTTTACTTATTTATATGAGAGAGAAAGAGCACGAACAGGGGAAAGGGAAAGGGAGAGAGAGAATCAGACTCCCCACTGAGCAGAGAGCCCGACATGGGGCTTGATCCAAGGACCCCCAAGATCATGACCTGAGTGAAAGGCAGATGCTTAACCCTTAACCAACTGAGCCATCCAGGTGTCCTCTGATGATTACATTTCAAAGGGATGGCTTCCAGGTCCTTTAGAAGAACATTCCTGGATTATAAAGCTGGCAAGAGGCTAGGAAAAGACTTACATCTCAAAGGGCAGAAAAAGAACTTACAAGTGCCAGTTTTTAAAGGAAGAGAAAAGAGCAGTCATGGCCCTAGAGACAGGAAGGAATCTATCAGGAGTTTAATCAAGGTGAGGGGAGCATTAAGGCTGTCTCGGTCAGTGTTCCAGAAGAGTTTAGGGCCAATAGCTTCTAAGATCTTGGTGGTGGCAGAATGGGTCCTCCCCACTGTCCCCAGACACTTAAGTCCTGATGATGGCTCTAGCGTCAAAGGGCATTCAGTCTCCACTGACACTATCCCACTGGGACTCCCACTAACAAACCTCTTTTCTACCCTGTATCACAACTAGTTCTCATCCTCGGGTCTTATTCCTTTGGGGCTGCTATAATAGAATACCATAGATTGGGTAGCTTATGAACAGCAGAAACTAACTTCTCCCAGTTTTAGAGGCTGGGAAGCCCAAGATCAAGGTGCTGGCAGATTTGGTGTCTGATGAGGGCCCAACTCTTTCTTCACAGATGGCCACCTTCTTGCTGCGTCCTCACAGGAAGGAAGAGAGGGAAAACCTCTCTGTGGTCTCTTTTATAAGGTCACTAATCCCATTCTAGAGGGTTCCACCCTCATGATCTAATCACCCCCCCCCCCAAGGCTCCCTTCCTAATGCCATCACATGGCAAGTTAGACTTTCACCGTAGGAATTGGGGTGGGGGGAGGTCACAGACACTCAGTCTATAGCACTGCCCTTCCCTCTTTTTCCAGGAACTATGGCAATGAGTTTTACATCAGTTTCCCCCAGAAATCCCCCAGGTCCATCATCTATTGGAAAATCAAGCTGTGTTCTTAGAAAGTGGTCTCCTCTGTAGAAGATGCTGCCTGATCTTGAATTCCCCAGCCCCCAGAGAAGAAGGGGTGGAAAATGGTATTACTAATGACAGTGCTAACGTTTATTTAGCATTTACTGTGTGCCAGGCCCTGAGCTCAGCATCGCACGCGTGTTATCTTGCCAACTGCTCCCCGCAGGGCTGCAAGGGAGACACAATTCTTACCCACCCCAGCTCACGGGAGGTAATGAAGCTGAGTGAGGGTCAGAGAAGATATGTGCCTGCGCTTACCGAATTAATGAAGGGCCAAGCCAGGACTCCAAGTCAGACTTACCCTGTTCTCAAGCTCATGGGCTTTGTCAGGTCAACTCCCCATAGTCACTTCCACTTTCTCGGTTCCAACCACTCCAAAAACTGTGGTGCCCCCCCCCCCCGTCTTTCCAAAACCTCCCTTCTGTGTATATGCTTACTTATTTATACTTATTTATATTCAGAAAGATCTGAGTGCCCGTTCCATCAAACTTACTAAATCACATCCTGATAAACATATTTTACATTCAGGTGCTAGTGATTTATGGATAGGCTACCTCCTGCCCCCATTTCAACTGCTGGGTCGCTCAGAACTCAATATCACTCACAGAAATTTACATCCACTTCTATGATTAACAGGCATTTCTTCTCATGAAAATCATATTCTAATAATGTTTTCACAGCCTTACCTTTAATGTGGCATTTGCTGGAAATAATTTTGGATTCAGGAAGGGAACGAATTTTAAATTGAAAATACAATGAAGGGGCACCTGGGTGGCTCAGTCAGTTAAGCATCTGCCTTGGGCTCAGGGTCCTGGGATCGAGCAGGGCATCCGGCTCCCTGCTCAGCAGGAGGTCTGCTTCTCCCTCCCACTTCTCCTGCAGTCTTGTGCTCCCTCTCCCTCTCTCAAAAAAAGTAAATTTTTTAAATCTTTTTAAAAAATAGAAAATACAATGCAATCTTCAAGCATCATTATCCTTCCCAGAGGCACCTGGATTTTGAAAGAAGCTCCTGTGATTCCAGGAAATGTCTCAGACAGCACAGGTTGGGGGGGGTCCTTTAATGTAGATAGTTGGAGAGGTGCTGTCTGTGGCCTCCTCTCCCTTCTCCTGGCATCTGCACAGGGATTCATTAATTTCTCAGAATAACTCTAGGAGATAGATCCTCCTCTTCCCTCCGTCTCTGGAGGAGGAAACCAAGCCACGGCTGCTCAGCCACCAAGCAATGGAGCAGGATCCCCACCAGGCGTCTGACCTGGAGACCAGTCCCGGCTGCCGTGTCTCCACAACCACCACAAGTGGAGACCCAGTCCATTCAGCTTTCCTTGAGGAACTCGGGCATCCCCAACCCTCATAGATGGGCCTGGAGGTCCGTCTGCAGGCCCCTCCCCGCTGGACCCTGGAACTCCCTAATGAATGCGTCCTCCCTGCCTGCCTGATAGGAGAAGAAAGCCAGGCAGGCGCACAAGAAAGTCCACGTATGCCCCGAGAAGCCCCCGAGAAAAGAGAGAGGCAGGATGAATTGTGATGATAAGATGGGGAGGGCTTGGGAGAGGAGGGAGCCCTGGGGACAGAGGAAGGGTCCTGGCTGGACTCTGAGACACGGTGGCCTTCCTGTGGTTTCAGACTGGAGGCCTCGGCAGGGAAGTCACAGCTGCATAGGCCGATTGGGGGTCAGAAGGCATCCCTACCAGGTTGGGGAGAGGGGCCCTTGTATAGAGGGTAATAGGGAGCTAGGGGTGGGTTCTGAGGTTGGGAGGGACAGTCAGACCTGAAGTTTTTAAGTTTTTAAGGCAGTGTGACATTACACCGGGGTGTGTCTGGAGGCAGAAGGACAATTGTGGGAGTGGGGACAGAAGTGCCACCATGGAGGCCAAATCTGGAGGTGGGAGGGGGCAGCCCGCTCACCAGCGTGCCGTCCCTCTGTGGGGACAGAGGGTGGCCTCTGCCCACCAGACAATCACAGGGCAATCCTCTCTGTCTTCAAGCAGAAACCCAAGGGGGTAACTGCCCCTAAAACAAATGGGAAGGAAGGAAAGAAAGACCTAAACATCCTGAAACAGCAGAAAGGGAACCGCCAGGTGGCGTCTGCCAAGCAGGTGACACGGGCTTCCCACGCTGAGAGGGTCCCCGCTCTGCTCCTGCACAGAGCCCGGTTGCATTTTTTAAAATTTAAGGCTCTAAAACCCACCCCTGCCCCACATGAACCCCCAAATGAATCACCTGCCCCTTTACCCCTCCAGCCCTCATGCCACACACTGCCCCACCCGATGGAGACCGGTCCTGTGGTAGAGGGTCCTTCTTCCCAGGTGCCTGTCTTCCTCCTCTCAGCAGGCACTTCCCCGCCATGAGAACCCCCGGGGCCTCCCTGTCCCCTGAGGGCTGCGGCTTCCGTGACCCCTCATGACCTCCCTCTGAGACAGGTGGGACCAAAAGTGAGGAGTGGGTGAGCAGGCACCAACCTGCCCTCCCTGCCCCCCTCACCGGCCCCAGGGCCTAGAGCGGCCTCTCCTTTGGCCCCTTTGCCTGCTTTCAAGCAAACCCTTGAAATCACTCATTTTGGGGGTGGAGGAGGCCATGCCGAGACCTGTTCCTTGTGATTTAACTTCTTTCCCACACCCCTCCAAGTCCCGAAGGCAAAGCACCAAGAAGGACAGGGACCCCACCGTGCACGGAAAGATCTACGGCAGCGTGGACCCAAAGGGAAAACGCCTTAGCATGATTCCCAGCAGCTACACCAAGGATGGCCCCAGGAAATCCGGTAAGGGAAGCATCTTGGTCCTGGGGTGCCAGGCCGTCCTCCCGTCCTCCCTAATCGCCCGCCTCTCAGAGGGACAGGACGCTCACAGTGTTTCCAGAGCAGCAGTACCCACGTCAGCCCGGCAGCTGTGAGCCTTGGCAGAGCCCCACGTGACTCTTCAGGGCTCTCAGCACAAGCTGGGTGTGACCCGGATGGCAAGCAGGTGGAAATCTAGGCTCCACCCCCACTGGGGCAGGGGTTCTCTTCTCAGGTGCAGCAGCATGTGCCCCCCCCATGCCATTCCTAAAGCTGGTGACAGCAACCTCGTGAGCTCCAAGTTGTCTAATTAGGTACTGTGACAATGTCAGGGTAGCATACGAGGTACCACACCGGCTGGCCCGAAACCTGCCATGTGTGGCTCACACCCAAGAAGAGGTATGCTAAGTTATGCCCCGTCTCCAGTTCCCAGGGCTGCCCAGGGTTCGAATCTTGGGTCCACCACTCTGTAGTGAACTCAGAGTTGTGTGAACAGGAGTGGGTCCGCCGCTCCATCTCTGGGGCTTGGTTTTCACATCTATAAAATGGGACAATGGCATGACTTGCCTCCCAGTCCAGTTTCATGAAAGGAGGCATATAAAGCATGCACCCCAATACAGACTAGGTACTCCATAAATGGTGGCAAATAATTATTTCTAAGGAAAAAAAAATGCTGAAATGCTCAGGTGGTCTAGACCATTGTGTTGGAAAAACAATTGCTTTTATTGTGCCTGGCTTCTTGGAGAGGAGGTGTGTGGTTGGAGAAAGATGGAAGGGATTCCAATTAGCCCAAAGGAGGAATGGGCAGAAGCTTTCCAGCAGGAGCTGCCAATTCTCCTGCACCAAAGTGCTCCCATTGTGCCCAGCAAAACGTCCTTTCTCCCCTTCTCGTTTGATACACTCAAGCCGTTGAAACCAGACTGCACTCACTTGCCTATCAGATTTAAATATGATTGGCTCTAAATGCCGTGCAGGATCCTGGACTGAATCCTAGAACAACACTTCAGTGGGGAAACTGGAGAAATCCAAAAAAGCTGTTAGGTGCCCATGTTAATTTCTGAGTTTTTTTTTTTTTAAGATTTTATTTATTTATTTGTCAGAGAGAGAGAGAGAGGGAGAGAGAGCAAGCACAGGCAGACAGAATGGCAGGCAGAGGCAGAGGGAGAAGCAGGCTCCCCGATGAGCAAGGAGCCCGATGTGGGACTCGATCCCAGGACGCTGGGATCATGACCTGAGCCGAAGGCAGCTGCTTAACCAACTGAGCCACCCAGGCGTCCCTTAATTTCTGAGTTTTGATGAATGTGCCCCGCTTGTGTAAGATGAAACTTACCCCTCAGGGAACTTACCCACTGAGGGAAACTGAGCAAGCAGTGCCCAGGAGCTCTCTATACCATCTTGCCAACCCTTCAGCAAATCTAAAATTACTCCAAAATAAAAGGTTTATAGATAGATATAGATGTGGATACAGACACAGATATAGATAGATAGATTGACTGACATATGACTTATGGGAGACCCTACATCTTTCCCAAATTTTCTGTGATTCCCGGTGCAAGTCTGGCTCTGAAGTCCAAGTTCCGCTGAACCCCTGAGCATCTGCAGATCTTGATTCCAGTCGTTGCTCCCTGCTCCCTGCGCCCTGCCACTGCACACAGACACAGAACACAGCTCTGTTTCCTTCATTTGCCCCCAAGCCTCTCACATGAAGCCTTTGTGTGTAAACAGACTTCACCGAAGGTTTGGGGCAATGAAGGGAAAGAACTTCATGGCAGGATTCTACAAAAAACAAAAAACGGAATTATGAAACTCCCTTCAGGGTTCTCCCAAATCTTTTGTCCCCTGCCACCAGGAGATGGTCCCTGAATGCATTTGCCTACAGGGGGTTCCCCTCCAGCTGTTTTGCTCACCCATGCACTGGCGGGAAAGTGAGCCCAGCCACCACCCAGGTCCCAAGGTTTAAGGAGGCGCTCACTCTCCAGTTCTGACTCTGCACTTGCATGAGCCCGAGAGTGAACACCTGCTTAAATTTTGTCCCTCCCGCCGTGGCTGTTCTCACCCTGGTCCTGGGCCTGCCTAGCTCCCGCTTCTTCCTCTCTCTTTCCTCTACCCTCTCCTCCATCCTCTGCTGTCCTCACCCCCACAGTTCCCGCTGGCTTGTTACCTGGAAGGGTCACTCACTTTCCTTTGTTTCCCTGTCTCAGTCCACACTCAAAAGGAATCTATCAAGATACTTTCCTAAACAAAGGCCGTTCCTTCCCTAAGAGAAACTCACATACCAGCTGATTAAATAATTCTTTTCATGACACTGCACAAAAATGCCAGCAGGACAGGTGGAACAGTTCTTTGGTTTTCTGCATTGCCGGCTTCCCGCCAAGACAAATGCACCCTGTTCAAAGAGGGGACTTTTTTCCTACCTGATGTAATACAATAAATGGCCACTGGGGGGTAGCAGGTGCTCAGAGGCTCCCATGAACCACCAGGGCATCCAAGTGTGGTCTCCAGGAACTGGGTCAGGGCTGAGTCTGAGCAGGGCAAAGGAGCTTCCTGTGCAGGCCAGCAAGAGGCCTGCCATGAGTGGACAGGATCTGGTTTTGGAGTCAAGTTCCAGACAAAGCAGCTCCTGGGAAGGGCATGGGGCCAGTTAAGGGCTGGGGCAGGAGTCCAAGTGGAGATACACAGGGATCGAGGAAGGGTATTCTAGAGCAGGACTTCTGGTTCTGGCCTCCCCAGACCCACTCAGTATCCTGAATCATCGCTGTCCTGGTTTCCCTAGCAGCAGAGTGAGCTCTTTGCTCTCCTGACATTACATTTCTGTGATCCAGGGAGCAAGGGTCTGCGGAATGACCATCATCAGACACAACACTGCATGTGTCCACTGGGTCTGTACAGAAACAACAGCTTCTACTCGCCCACATTTGTAATGTTGCGGTGGCCCCAGGATCAAAATCTCTGAAACACGGTGTGCCCCGCCCACCCCCCGAGGGATAGATCACTGTCTCCAGCTCCAGAGCCCCAAAGCCAATAGAAAACAGCAGTGACCACCCCAATGCGAACCATAGTGCTTTTCAGAGCTGATTATTTCATATTTGTCTCCTCTCCTCATTTTCACAGAAGCACCCATTCACTCCTCTCACCAGCTGAAATGCCACGTCCATCCTGCCACTGACCACCACCTTGCCATCAGCCTCTGCCCCACCACGCTGTGTGCCATGGGCCACTCCCCTCTGCCCACGACTTCTCCTCCCTTGAATTCCCGGAGGACAGCCTTTTCCGTTTCCCCTTCCTCTTTCACCGCTCCCCCAGCCCCTGTCGGAGGACCACCAAGTTGGTTCTGAATCTGTAAAAGGTCACTCCAGCTTTGGGCCAGTAAAAGACCCTGGGAAAGCAATTGGAACATGTTTCCAAATAAATCTTGGCAGAGTCTGAGCTGCTAGACTAGAAGGGGGCATTCTTTTGACTTTCTCTCCCCTGGCACCTATGCCCAGAGCTTTCTGTAGGTGCCAGTGCAGAAAGACATCCTTAATGTGGAGGTCTGGAGGGCAATGATAACCCTCTGTTTCCATGAGTACAGACTAAGCCCCGGGAGACCCAAACACAGCCCTCTAGAAATCACACTTGCTTGTTCAGCCACAGACTCAGGAATATGTGTCATTTTTGCCCAGATGATAGCCTTTTTCTGGGCACCAGCAACCTAGGTTCACATTTTCTTGGATCCCCCAACTACTTAGCCCTGGTGTCTTGGGCACATGACTTAATGTCTCCAATCCTCAGCTTTCTCATTTTGTTAAATGGACAGGATATGCTTGTGAGACTCTAGTGCCCCCCCCCCCCAGAAAGCTCCTTGAACACTGCTGGACACCTAAGTCACTCACTACCTCTAAGTTCATGTGTTTAATTATCATTACCATTTATATGACTACTCTTCTTTCCTACATGAGACCTACCTTGACCCAGACAGTGCTCAGATATCTCAGAAAAGGCTATGGTTCTTTCTCCAAGGGATTTCCCATTTGTGTTAATGAGGACACACAGCTCATGATTCTTCTAGAACAGAACACCAGTTTCCAATATGCATAAATAGGGACTCCTCAGGCCCCCTGGCCAGGGACCTGCTGTCAATCCAGAATGCCAGACTAGGGCTAGAGAGTCCCAATACAGCCCCTAATTGATATGAGACCTTGGGCAAATCACAGCATCTTCCCAGGAGGCTGTTCCTCCATTTACATAACTGTGGGGGATCTAGACTCATTCCCCCCAGACATATCCCAGTAAAATTCCTGAACTTTATTGATGAAATCTTGCAGGCTTACAGGAAGAATGCTTTACTTACAAAGGGGGAAAAATGCTCTAGGTGAGAGCAGAGGCACCAAACTAGTTAAACTAGTTTAAACTAATTGGTTTAAATTAATTGGTTTAAAAATCAGCATCTAGACAGACTGAAAATCAGGTTTACGGGGCGGGGGGGTTCAAGATGGTGGAGGAGTAGCAGACTGAGATGACATCAGGTAGCAGGAGATCAGCTAGATAGTTATCAAACCATTCCAAACACCTACAAACCCAACAGGAGATCGAAGAGAAGAAGAGCAGCAATTCTAGAAACAGAAAATTGACCACTTTCTGAAAGGTAGGAAGTATGGAGAAGTGAATCCAAAGAGACAGGAAGATAGACAGTGGGGAGAGGTGCCGGCTCCAGGCAAGCGGCAGAGCAACAGAGCACAAAATCTGAACTTTTAGAAGTCTGCTCCACCTAGGGACATCGCTCCAGAGGCCAAGCAGGGGTGGAGCCCACACGGGAACAGCATGGTCTCAGGTCCCACAGGGTCACAGAAGGATCAGGGGTGTCTGAGTGTAGCAGAGCTTGCAGGTATTAGAGCAGGGAAGCCGGCTACAGAGATGGAGTGGAGGAGTGAGCTCTCAACTCGGGGTTACCTTAAACTATGATCCGTGGCACAGTCGGACCATTGCTCTTTGAGCAGGGGCTCCACAAGTGGCAGATCCAGGGAGACTCACCTTCCTCCTCTGGAGGCAGGAATCTACCTTGGGTTTGGAGACTTCAAGCGGGGCTTGAGTCATGTGCCAGAGACAGAAACATTTGGCCACAAGCCGGGTGAGCTCGGAGCACAGCTGGAGACCAGGGAGATGGGCGGGATTGAGCGCTTTTCTCTGAGGGTGCACTGAAGAGTGGGGCTCCAAGCTCTCAGCTCCTCCAGCCTGGAGACTGGGAAGCTGCCATTTTCATTCCCGTCCTCCAGAGCTCAATGGAAGAGCTCAATGGAAAGCGTTCAGGGAACAAAAGCTCCAGAGAGGGAACCCGAGCAGATGACAGCCGGGCCCCTGGCAAGAGCGGTACAATTCCGCCTCGGGCAAAGACACTTGAGGATCACTACAACAGGCCCCTCCCCCAGAAGATCAGCAAGATCCAGCCAAGACCAAGCTCACTGATCAAGGAGAACACTGAACTCCAGAGCTAAGGGAAAGCAGCGCATAGAATTCGTCACTTTTTCCCAATGATCCTTTAATCTTTCAAACTTTACTTTTTTTAATTTTATTTTTTTCTTATTCTAATTTTTTAAACTTTTCCTCTTTCCTCTTTTAACGTTTTTTAACTACTTTATCTTAACAATACCTTTCTTTAAAAAAAATCTTTTTAAAACTTCATTATTATAGTCACATTTTATCTTTCATTGTATCTAACTTTATTTTTTGTATACATATCAGGTTTTTTCCTCTAAAAAGTTTTGGGATACAATTTCTTCTAATAGATCAAAATATACCCTAAATCTAGCACAGGGCTTTGTTCTAGTCTCCAGCCTGAGCAAATTCTCTCCACTTTCTTTTTCTTTCTTTTTCCAACCAACTTATATTATCCATTCCTTTTTTAGAATTTTTAAAAAATGTTCATCTTTACAGTCATATTCCATCCCTTCATTGTGTTTACCCTTATTTTTGTATATATATGTTTTTCTTTCTTTAAAATTTTGGGAGGTAGTTTCTTCTAACAGACCAAAATACACCCAAAATCAAGAGGGTGGCTCTGTTCTATTCACCAGTCTAATGTGTGTATATATATATATTTTTTAATTTTTTATTTTTTTTAATTTCATTTTACCCCCATTCTTCTCCCCCTGATTTGGCATCTCTTCTGATTTGGTTAGCATCCATTTTTCTTATGTCTTTGCCACCCTTCTAGTATTTTATTCCCTCATTCATATATTCTTCTCTGGATAAAATGACAAGGCTGGAAAAACTCACCAAAACAAAACAAAACAAAACAAAACAAACAAACAAACAAAAAAGGCAGTACCAAAGGCTAGGGACCTAATCTATACAGACATTAATAATATGTCAGATCTAGACTTCAGAATGACGATTCTTAAGGAGCTAGCTGGGCTTGAAAAAGGCATGGAAGATATTAGAGAAGCCCTGTCTGGAGAAATAAAAGCCCTTTCTGGAGGAATAAAAGAACTAAAATCTAACCAAGCTGAAATCAAGAAAGCTATTAATGAGATGCAATAAAAAAAAATGGAGGCTCTTACCGCTAGGATAAATGAGGCAGAAGAGAAAACTGGTGATATAGAAGACCAAATGACGGAGAATAAAGAAGCTGAGCAAAAGAGAGACAAATAACTACTGGACCACAAGGGGAGAATTCGAGAGATAAGTGATACTATAAGATGAAACAATATTAGAATAATTGGGATTCCAGAAGAAGAAGAAAGAGAGAGGGGAGCAGAAGGCATATTGGAGCAAATTACAGTAGAGAATTTCCCTAATATGGCAAAGGGAACAAGCATCAAAACCCAAGAGGCACAGAGAACCCCCCTCAAAATCAATAGAAATAGGTCCACACCCTGTCATCTAATAGTAAAACTTACAAGTCTTAGTGACAAAGAGAAAATGCTAAAAGCAGCCCTGGACAAGAAGTCTCTAACATACAATGGTAAAAATATTAGATTGGCAGCAGACTTATCCACAGAGACCTGGCAGGATAGAAAGAACTGGCATGATATATTCACAGCCCTAAATGAGAAAAACATGCAGCCAAGAATACCATATTCAGCTAGGCTATCATTGAAAATAGAAGAAGAGGGGCACGTGGGTGGCTCAGTGGGTTAAAGCCTCTGCCTTCAGCTCAGGTCATGATCCTGGAATCCTGGGATTGAGCCCCACATCGGGCTCTCTGCTCAGTGGGGAGTCTGCTTCCCCCTCTCTCTCTGCCTGCCTCTCTGCCTACTTGTGATCTCTGTCAAATAAATAAAATCTTAAAAAAAAAAAAAAAAAAAGAAAGAAAGAAAGAAAGAAAATATAAGGAGAAATAAAAAGCTTCCAGGACAAACAAAAACTAAAAGAATTTGCAAACACCAAACCAGACCTACAGGAAATATTGAAAAGGGGTCCTCTAAGCAAAGAGAGAGCCTAAAAGTAGTAGACTAGAAAGGACCAGAGACAATATACAGTAACAGTCACCTTACAGGCAATACAATGGCACAAAATTTATATCTTTCAGTAGTTACCCTGAATGTAAGTGGGCTAAATGCCCCCAATCAAATGACACAGGATATCATAATAGATAAAAAAACAAAACCCATCAATCTGCTGTCTATAAGAAACTCATTTTAGACCCAAAGACACCTCCAGATTTAAAGTGAGGGGTTGGAAAACAATTTACCATGCTAATGGACATCAAAAGAAAGCTGGGGTGCCAATCCTTATATCAGATCAATTATATTTTAAGCCAAAGACTATAATAAGAGATGAGGAAGGACACTATATCATACTCAAAGGGTCTGTCCAACATGAAGATCTAACAATTTTAAATATCTATGCCCCTAACATGGGAACAGCCAACTATATAAACCAATTAATAGAAACACATTAACAATACAATAATAGTAGGGGACTTTAACACCCCTATCACTGAAATGGACAGATCAAGCAAAAGATCAACAAGGAAATAAAGGCCTTAAATGACACACTGGACAAGATGGACATCACAGATACATTCAGAACATTCCATCCCAAAGCAACAGAATACACATTCTTCTCTAGTGCACGTGGAACATTCTCCAGAATAGATCACATCCTGGGTCACAAATCATGTCTCAACCAGTACCAAAAGATTGGGATCATTCCCTGCATATTTTCAGAACATAATGCTCTGAAGCTAGAGCTCAATCACAAGAGGAGAGTTGGAAAGAACCCAAATACATGGAGGCTAAAGAGCATCCTACTAAGAATGAATGGGTCAACCAGGAAATTAAAGAAGAATTGAAAAAATTCATGGAAACAAATGATAATGAAAACACAATGCTTCAAAATCTGTGGGACACAGCAAAAAGAGTCCTTTCCAAAAGGAGAGGAAAGTATATAGCGATACAATCCTTTCTCAAGAAACAAGAAAGTTCTCAGGTACACAACCTAACCCTACACCTAAAGGAGCTGGAGAAAGAACACCAAAGAAAGCCTAAACCCAGCAGGAGAAGAGAAATAATAAAGATCAGAGCAGAAATCAATGAAATAGAAACCAAAAGAACAACAGAACAAATCAACAAAACTAGGAGCTGGTTCTTTGAAAGAATTAATAAGATTGATAAACCCCTGACCACACTTATCAAAAAGAAAAGAGAAAGGACCCAAATAAATAAAATCATGAATGAAAGAGGAGTGATCACAACCAACAACAAAGACATACAAACAATTATAAGAACATATTATAAGCAACTATACACCAGCAAATTTGACAATCTGGAAGAAATGGATGCATTCCTAGAAACGTTTAAACTACCAAAACTGAACCAGGAAGAAATAGAAAACATGAACAGACTCATAACCAGTAAGGAAATTGAAGCAGTCATCAAAAATCTCCCAACAAACAAGAGCCCAGGGCCAGACAGCTTCCCAAGGGAATTCTACCAAACATTAAAAGAAGAATTAACACCTATTCTCCTGAAACTGTTCCAAAAAATAGAAATGGAAGGAAAACTTCCAAACTCATTTTATGAGGCCAGCATTACCTTGATCCCAAAACCAGACAAAGACCCCATCAAAAAAGAGAATTGCAGACCAATATCCTTGATGAACACAGATGTGAAAATTCTCACCAAAATACTAGCCAATAGGATCCAAAAGTACATTAAAAGGATTATTCACCATGACCAACTGGGATTTATTCCAGGGCTGCAAGTTTGGTTCAACATCTACAAATCAACCAATGTGATACAATACATTAATAAAAGAAAGAACAAGAACCATATGATACATTCAGCATCAAAAGATGCTGAAAAAGCATTTGACAAAGTACAGCATCCTTTCTTCATCAAAACTCTTCCCAGTGTAGGGATAAAGGGTACATACCTCGATATCATCAAAGCCATCTATGAAAAATCCACAGTAAATATCATTCTCAATGAGGGAAAACTGAGAACTTTTCCGCTAAGGTTAGGAACATGGCAGGGATGTCCATTATCACCACTGCTATTCAACATAGTACTAGAAGTCCTAGCCTCAGCATCAGACAACAAAAAGAAATTAATGTGGAAAATTATGTGGAAAACCTAAAAGACTCTGCTCCAAATCTGCTAGAATTTGTACAGGAATTCAGTAAAGTGTCAGGACATAAAATCAATGCACAGAAGTCTGTTGTATTTCTATACACCAACAACAAAACAGAAGAAAGAGAAATTAAGGAGTTGATCCCATTTACATTTGCACCCAAAACCATAAGACAACTAGGAATAAACCTAACTAAAGAGGCAAAGAATCTGTACTCAGAAAACTATAAAGTACGCATGAAAGAAACTGAGGAAGACAAAAAGAAATGGAAAAATGTTCCATGCTCATGGATTGGAAGAACAAATATTGTGAAAATGTCTATGCTACCTAAAGCAATCTACATGTTTAATGCAATCCCTATCAAAATACCATCCATTTTTTTCAAAGAAATGGAACAAATAATCCTAAAATTTATATGGAACCAGAAAAGACCTCAAATAGACAGAGGAACGTTGAGGGACTCCTGGGTGGCTCAGTGGGTTAAAGCCTCTGCCTTCAGCTCAGGTTATGATCTCAGGGTCCTGGAATCGAGCCCCGCATTGGGCTCTCTGCCCAGGGAGGAGAATGCTTCCTCCTTTCTCTCTGCCTGCGTCTCTGCCTACTGTGATCTCTGTCTGTCAAATAAATAAATAAATAAAAATCTTAAATTAAAAAAAAAAAAAGACAGAGGAATGTTGAGAAAGAAAGCCAAAGTTGGTATCATCACAATTCCAGACTTCAAGCTCTATTACAAAGCTGTCATCATCAAGACAGTATGGTACTGGCACAAAAACAAACACATATATCAATGGAACAGAATAGACAGCCCAGAAGTAGACCCTCAAATCTATGGTCAACTAATCTTTGACAAAGCAGGAAAGAATGTCCAATGGAAAAAAGACAGCCTCTTCAACAAATGGTGTTGGGAAAATTGAACAGCCATATGCAGAAAAATGAAACTGGACCATTTCCTTACACCACACACAAAAATAGACTCCAAATGGATGAAAGACCTCAATGTGAGAGAGGAATCCATCAAAATCCTTGAGGGAAACACAGGCAGCAACCTCTTCGACCTCAGCCACAGCAACTTCTTCCTAGAAACTTCGCCAAAGGCAAGGGAAGCAGGGACAAAAATGAACTATTGGGACTTCATCAAGATCAAAAGCTTTTGCACAGCAAAGGAAACAGTCAACAAAACCAAAAGACCACTGACAGAATGGGAGAAGATATTTGCAAATGACATAACAGATAAAGGGCTAATATCCAAAATCTATGAAGAACTTATCAAACTCAACCCCCAAAGAACAATTAATCCAATCAAGAAATGGGCAGAGGACATGAACAGACATTTCTGCAAAGAAGGCGTCCAGATGGCCAGGAGACACATGAAAAAGTGCTCCACATCACTCGGCATCAGGGAAGTACAAATCAAAACCACAATGAGATACCATCTCACACCAGTCAGAATGGCTAAAATTAACAAGTCAGGAAACTATAGATGCTGGCAAGGATGCAGAGAAAGGCGAACCCTCCTACACTGTTGGTGGGAATGCAAGCTGGTGCAGCCACTCTGGAAAACAGCATGGAGGTTCCTCAAAAAGTCGAAGATAGAGCTACCCTATGACCCAGCAATCGCACTACTGGGTATTTACCCTAAAGATACAAATGTAGTGATCCAAAGGGGCACATGCACCCAAATGTTTTCAGCAGCGATGTCCACAATAGCCAAACTATTGAAAGAAACTAAATGTCCATCAACAGATGAATGAATAAAGAAGATGTCATATATCTATATGTCTATATATATAAATATATATAGATATACATACAATGGAATACTATGTAGCCATCAAAAGAAATGAAATCTTGCCATTTGCAATGACATGGATGGAACTAGAGGGTATCATGCTGAGCGAAATAAGTCAATCAGAGAAAGACAATTATCACATGATCTCCCTGATATGAGGAATTTGAGAGGCAAAGTTGGGGGTTTGGGGGGTAGGGAAGGAAAAACGAAACAAGATGGGATCAAGAGGGAGACGAACCATAAGAGATTCTCAATCTCACAAAACAAACTGAGGTTTGCCAGGGGTAGGGGGGTATGGAGAGAGTGGTTGGGTTATGGACATTGGGGAGGGTGTGTGATATGGTGACTGCTGTGAAATGTGTAAGCCTGATGATTTACAGACCTGTACCCCTGGGGCAAATAATACATTACATGTTAATTTTAAAAAGTTAGCCATTTAAAAAAAATCAGGTTTAATATAGAAAGATTGAAAACAAAAGGATGACCAAGAGGAAGCATGAAATGCAAACAGACGAGGTGGAATTAAGGCTAAAGGAAACATGTAGGGTAAAAGAAGGATATTTTTAAATGTTAAAGAGAATAAATAATCATAAGCCTGCACATACCAAAAATATAGTAGCTAAACAGAGAATTATTTAGCTGCAAAAAGAACTGCAAAAGAACCTAATAAAATACAATTATAGTGGGAGGTTTTAATATACCTCCTTTAGAATCAAAGAGACATAACTTCATATTTGAATAAAGAATGCATTTTTATGTGGCTAAAAAATATCCACAAATCTCATCTACTTATTCACTGCCTAGAAAACATTAACTTCCAAAAAGTTAAGATTTTAGGGCAACCTACATTATCCTAAAGCAATAATTAGAAATAAAATTTAAATTAAAAGATATTCCCAACTTAACAGTCAGAAATTAAGAAATGCATTCCTAAAATACCCTATATCAGAGAGGAAAAAAAAAAAAAACCTCATGAAAATAACCCTGTTTCTTACCTATGGGAACAAAGGCAAAATCTATCCTCAGACGAAAATTTATAGTAACAACTAAAATTAATAATTCTTGTCTTTATAATGCAAAAAAAGAGAAAAGGAATACTTTAACAATTTATTATTTGTAATACTTTAAGAGAAATAATTGATATGAGAAAGAGAGCTTTCATACATTAAATTCCAGCTGAGATTAATGAAACGCAAGATAAAAACTAGCTAAAAGGCTACATCCTAAATCCAAAGCTAGCTTTTAGAAAAAGCAAGTCATGAATAGTATGAACTCCTCATGACCATTGTGAAGAAGAGTAAAGAGGCCCCTGGCTGGCTCAGTCAGTTAAGCTTCTGACTCTTGATTTCAGCACGAGTCATGATCTCAGGGTCATGAGATCAAGCCCTGCATCAGGCTCCATGCTCAGCAGAGAGTCTACTTGAGATTCTCTCCCTCTCCCTCCCCCTTACCCCTCCCCTCATTCGTGCTTAAATAAATAAATAAATAAATAAATAAATAAATAAAATCTTAAAAAAAAAAGAAGAGCAAAAATGTACAAGATTTGGTATGAGAAAGAATACATAAGCAAAGATGGGAAATACATTAACTGAGCTATTATAGAATACTAGAAGCACTTCTCTCTGATGTATTTGAAAACCTAGAAGAAATAGATCATTTCCTCTCATACAATAAATTATTAAAATTGACATCATAAACTTGAAGAGAGCAATTTCTGAAGTAAAAATTGAAAGCAGTTGACACTTTCTCACTGAACAAGTCACCAGGTCAAAAGGCTTCAAACCAGATTCTATCTATCTTTTCAAGAATGAATAATCTCAATGTCACTTCAACTATTCCAGACCTATAAAACACAGACACTTCTGTATTAATCCAACAAGGCATCAGAACCACAATATTCAAATATTTGCAAGAAAGTAATATAGATGCAAAAGAATATATTAAAAATTTTAGCCAATAAATCAAATATATGAAAATATATTGATGTATGAAATTAATAACATCCCATGACAAAATGCAGTTTCTTTTTTTCCTTTTTTTGAGAGGATGAAATTTATTTATTTATTTTCTTTTGAGACTTTATTTAAACTCAAGTTAGTTCATACATAGTATAGTATTAGTTTCAGGGGGAGTATTTAATGACAAATAAGATTTCTTACAGCAGGTTAGGAATGGTTAGGTTATCACTATGAGAACATCTAAGAACATAATTTATTCCATCAATAAAGTAAAGGAAAAACCATATGAGCATGTCAGTAAATGACAGAAAAGCAAAAGGTAGAATCAAGCAATTATTACTAATAAAAACTCAATGTAAATTAAGAATTAAGCTCCTAATATTATAAAACATACCAAAAATAGTGGCAAGTATCATTCTAAATTATGAAATGCTTATTATTTTAATTAAAATCAGGAAGAAAATGAGGCATGACTGCTATCATCATTATTGACATTGTGTTAGAAAGTTCGTCAAATGCAGTATGTCAAGAAGAGTACATAATTTTTCTAAATGTTAGGAGGAAGATATTTTCATTTTTCCCCTGATATGATTATGTATCTATAAAACTCAAGGAATTCTAACTAGAAAAATATACATTGTAACACAATAGTCTTTTTTCTATATTTAAATGGAAATGGGAAGAAAACATACCATTCTCATCAGTAAAAATCTATAAAATACTTAGTGGTACATTTAGCAAGAAGAAAAAATTAAGTTCTCCAAGCACTAGCCCTCACAGTATTTAATTCAATACCAACTCCATATTTGGATAACATCAGACACTCACCATTTCATTTCATATATTTGTGTCTTTGTGCATGCTGTTCCTCCTGCCTGTACATGTTGTTCCTTCTGCCTTCACATGCTGTTTCTCCTGCTGCACATGCTGTTCCTCACACCGACACATGCTATTCTTCCTGCCTGCATACGCTGTTCTTACACCCACATATGCTGTTCCTCCTACCTACATATACTGCTCCTCACATGCACACATGCTGTTCCTCCTGCTGCACATTCTGTTCCTCACACCCGCACATGCTGTTCCTCCTGCCTGCACATGCTGTTCCTCATATGCGCACATGCTATTCCTTCTACCTGCACATGGTGTTCCTACCTGCACATACTGTTCCTTCTGCTGCATATTCTGTTCCTCACACCCACACATGCTGTTTCTCCTGCTGCACATTCTGTTCCTCACGCTCGCACATGCTGTTCCTCCTGCCTGCACATGCTGTTCCTCACACCCACACATGCTGTTCCTCCTACCTGCATATACTCTTCCTCACGCCTGCACATGCTGTTCCTCTTGCCTGCACATGCTGTTCCTCACTCCCTCACATGCTGTTCCTCACACCGCACATGCTGTTCCTCACACCCGCACATGTTGTTCCTCATACATACACATAGTATTCCTCCACCCTGCCCATGGTGTTCCTCCTACCTGCACATGCTGTTCCTCCTGCTGCATATTCTGTTCCTCACACCCACACATGCTGTTCCTCCTGTCTGCACATGCTGTTCCTCCTGCTTGCACATGCTATTCCTCATGCCTGGACATTCTGTTCCTCCTGCCTGGACATGCTGTTCCTCACACCTGTACATGCCATTCCTCATGCCTGGACATGCTGTCCCTCGTGCCTGCACATGCTGTTCATCCTGCCGGCAATACTTTTCTCCCCTTTAATCCAATAAATTGTTTTTCCTTTAGAAATCTCATCTCAACCAACCAACCAACCAAACAAAAAACCGTCTCAGAGTTGATCTTTGCTAGCTTCCCCTATCTCCTCCAAGCAGAGGCTCCCTTCAGGTTAGGAAGGAGAGAAGAGAAGATGGAGAGAAGGGGGTGAAGACAGGAGGGAAAGGGAGAGAGCCGAGGAGGCAGCGAGAAAGGGGGGAAGTCAAGATGAGCGAGAATTAAGCCCATGCGGAGAAGAGCCTGCAGAGCCTTGAAGAGACCTCCTACCTCAGGCTGTCTGGCAGGCCTCCCCCACTTCCTGCCCGTCCTGTCTCTCCCCTCCAGCAGATCTAACTCCCTGCTGGTATCTGTCCAATTGCAGACCTCGACATCAAGGATGCAATCGCCCTGGAGTCCATTCAGCGGTCCCTGCAGTACCACCGCCAGAGCGTCCTGGACCCCCTGCTGCAGGAAACGCCGGTCTTCGGTCGGAGGTCGACCCTCCTGAGGGACTGGGTACTAAGCAGGTCCACCGAGATCTCCTACGAGCGCAAGCTGAAGAGCCTCATGGAGAAGGGCACCGAGCCCAAGGCGGAACTGGTGAGGATGCTGAAGCCAGAGGAGGTGCTGAGCTGCCGGTGAGCCGCCCTGGTGGGCGGGGCAGGGGCGGGGCGCGGGCGGGAATAGGCTTTGGTCATCTCCTTCTGCCGCAGACACCTGGGCTGAGCCTGGGCCAGGGAAGGGCAGCGGCGATGGGCAGGACTGGGCTCTGTCTTTGTGTCCTGAAGGGCCGTTCCGGGGCTGAAGCCACTGGGTTTGCCGGCAGCCTCGCCCGCTAGTGGACAAGCTCTGGGAAGGGCACAACATTTGGGTACCACGTGTTTGGACGCTGGCACCACCCTTCCAATATTTCCATACGTTTCACAATAGAAACCATGACTATGATCCAAGAAGAAAGAATGCGTTGTCTGTGGCCTATTTTTAACAGGAAATCCCCCTAAAAGCCTTCACACCTCGGTGTGGAGTTGCCTGTGGTCCTCGCCACCATCCTGGGTGGCCATCTGCTGCGCGTGTGGGGCTTTAAACTCCCGGAGGCACTATGAACAGAGTGTGAAGCCCTTTAGTATTTACTGTCCCTACCAGAGGTCTTCCTTCTCACGTGTTCTCTGTCTTCTTTATCAAGACCTGCCGATTTCCATCCCCAAATTCAAGGACCCCTCCCAACCCCGGTGCTAGCCTTTACTGTAAAGAGGTGAAGGACAGGGCTCAGAAACTTCAGTAGAGGAGGAAACAACAGACTATGTTGGGTGTCCTTGTAGACAGAGCAGCAGTGAGCTCCTCCGCAGGTGTCAGATGGCCTCAGATGCCTGGCGTCTCGTGACCCCACTTACCAAGTCTGCTCTGCTCACTGACTGGCTGAGAGATGGGTGGGTGAATGGCAGCCCCCCAAGCCCCCAGCCAAAGGGGGCTTCTTGTTTGACCTCTCCATGGATGGATGACTTTGACGATGGCTTTCAGTTTGACAGAGGGGTGCTCATGACTCTGGCCAGCCGACGGCCGACCTGGGCTTCATGGTGGGCAGACGAGAGATTTGGACAGGGCTCCTAACCTGCAAGGGCGGGAAGAGAATATTTGGAGAGATGGCATCCAACGAGCCACTAGAAAAACATCCAAGGAAAAGATGAAATTGTCCAGAATGGGATCTTCGTGAGTGCTGATGTGTGCATGTGTGTGAGACCCTCCAGGGCCGGGCAGGGCAGAAGGGGAAGGAGCAGACCCTGCCTGGTGCTGTCAGAGAAAGGCAGTCCAGACATGAGGTTGGGAGTGCAGTGTCAGATGGCTGTAAAAACAGGTAAGGGGCACGTGGGTGGTTCAGTCAGTTAAGCCACTGACTTCGGCTCAGGTCATGATCCCAGGTTCCTGGGATCAAGCCCCACATCAGGCTCCCTGCTCAGCAGAGAGCCTGATTCTCCCTCTGCCTCTGTCTGCCACTCTGCCTACTTGTGCTCGCTCTCTGTCAAATAAATAAATAAAATCTTAAAAAAAAAAAAAAAAGGTGGGGCGCCTGGGTGGCTCAGTGGGTGAAAGCCTCTGCCTTTGGCTCAGGTCATGATCCCAGGGTCCTGGGATCGAGCCCCGCATCGGGCTCCCTGCTCAGCGGGGAGCCTGCTTTCTCCTCTCTCTCTGCCTGCCTCTCCGCCTACTTGTGATTTCTGTCTGTCAAATAAATAAATAAAATCTTTAAAAAAAAAAAAAAGGTAAGCAACAGGCAGATCTTGAAGGACAGGGAGACCATTCCCGATGGGTAGAAAACCCAGCTCATTTCAGTATGCAGCTCCTCCCCCATCGTCCGTAGCAAAGCAACCAACCAGCAGGTGGCCTGAGTAAGGGACCCACCCCCTTAGACTAAAGCAAGGAACAAGGTCAAAGCCACCGGTAGAATAAGGAGAGCTCGGAGAATATGACGGGCGATATACTCTCTAGACCACACAGTGTTGAAGGGATCAGTTCCACTCTCCAGTGTAAGTCAGAATTGTGGGGTTTTAGCTAAGATTTTAAATCACTGGCCTGTTTTTTTAATTGTTTGAGCATTATTAAAAAGAAAATACTCCCTTTTCCTACAACTTTACTCAGCTTTTATTGCCACTGTTCTGTATTTTCGCCCAGGCTTCAGCATCCCTGAGGTTACCCAGACCTGTTAGTGATGGGGCGCTCTGACAGTTGCCTCCCTCCCCACGTGGCATCACATGTCACCTTCACCGTAGGACACCTGCTTCTACCCAGTGCCGTGTCAAAGCTGGCAGAAGCGTCCTTGAGATGGATATCCCATTATTTGCTTAACCACTCCCCAGTTGATGGAATCTCCTCTTTTCCTGTTGTTGATGACCCCGAAATGAACGCTTTCATTTACATACCTTTTCATTCCATTGACTTCTCTTGGGATTAGTTAAGGCCTTAGTGGAGTTCCGGAGTCAATGATAACGAAGGAACTTTTGAGGGGGTGGAGGGACTTGCGGGGATGGGGACGGTGCCTGGCACATTTGTTGCCAAATTAATTTCCAAAAGAGCTCTACCAATAAAAACTCCCACCAATTCTATGGGGTGTCCCACTCTTCTGTAGGATCTCTGTCAGCTCCAGAAATGTCTGCAGAGCCAGCTCCCGTGAGAGCTCCCACAGTGCTTAAATCTGAGCTCTTTTCAATAAAGTTCGAAGCGACGGTGACTCCGCACTCTGCTCACCCCTCTGGCCCTGTCTTGCGCAGATACCTGAGGCTGTCCAAGAACAACATTCGGACCTTGCTGAAGCTATGCAAGGACGCGGGCATGAACGTGGACATCCACCCCCACATGGTCGAAGGAGAGATAGATGCGAAAAAGGTGTTCAACCAAAACCCCAGCGTGGCCCTCTAGGTCACCACAGGCTCCCTCTGCTGTTGGGCCCTCGGCCCCCAGACGACACCCTCCGGTATGCCAGGCCTAGGCCTTCAGACCTGGGGTGTCCCTTTTAGACAGTAGCCATCAGAAAACAAGGCTGAACTGCATGGACCATAATGCAAAGGTAGTGTTTGTCCTTGACCTGAGTTAGAACCAATGCCAGGGAAACTGCGGGTCGCCCCCCACCCAAAAGAAGATGCTGTAGAAAGGCTGTCTTAGAAAAGCAGGCTTAGAAGTGAGAAATGGAGACCCAGGGTCCCCAGAGGGACATCAGGAGGGGCAAGGGGTGAGGGGCTGGTTGGTGGGGGGACACACACCTCAAGTCTTATGCACCACCCCACCCCTGCCCCTGCGGGACTGTGGGGAGCTGAATGCCACACCTTCAAGGGACGGCTGGGTGATTCCAGACCCTCATGGGGTGGGGGGCTGCTGTGGGAGCCTCACTTCTCAGACCCCAGGTGCTCCCACAGAGTCGGGTTGCAAGCTTCTCCTGGGCATCAGCAGAGACAGCAAAAGAGAGGGGGAAGGAGTACACAAGAGAGACGCTGCCCCACTCCAGACCCTAGGGCCCCCTGGGGGCTCTCCTGGGGTCCAGAGGACTTTCCTGTGTGGACTCCACAAGCACAAAGAGCCTCCAACTCAGCTTCCTGACGTTCTGACCAAATAAACCTACAGTGAGCTCCAAGATTCACAGCTAACATTGAGAAAGGAACATTCATCCGTAGTTATCAGGAAGGCCACTGAAAAGCAACCCCAAGCCAGGGTCCCTTGGCAGACACCACCAACGGCAGCACACTATGCACAGTATTTTATAAACTCTGAAATGGCCTCGTGATTACATTTTCTAGCAGAAACACACACGTACACCAGGAACAGACTCACACAGGTACAGTCCCCTGGTTTATGGCAAAGGTGACACTGTGGTGCAGTGGGGGGAAAAGACAATCTTTTCAATAAATCAGGCTGGTCAATTAAATGTCCATATGGAAAAAAGTATCGACCCTCCGCCTCCCGCCATATGCAAAAATCCGTTCCAGATGGATGCAGATTGTGAAAGCTTCTAGAAGAAACAGAGAAGACAATCTCCACGACCTTGGGGTGGGCCAAAAAAATTTAAACAACACAAAAAGCCTCAGGAATAAAAATATTAATAAATTTACCATAGTGAAAGCAGAACGTCTGCTCTTCAAAACATCACTAAGAGAGCGAGAACGCAAGTAACCCCAGTGGGAGAAGATAGATCCTACAAAGGGCTCGTATGCAGATGACCTGTTTTCAATTCCTATAAATCAGTATGAAAAACGCAGGTAACTCAATCAAAAAATGGGCCAAAGTCTTGCATAGGCAGTTTGTGAAAGTGTTTAGCTAAGTGACCAACAAACGTAAGAAGTTTCGTTAGTTTTCAGGAATGCAAATGAAAAGAAAAAAACAAGGCAGCACCACTAACATCCACCAGAACAGCGAAAAAGAGTGACAAGAGTTGCCTGGGTGGCTCAGTCGGTTAAGCGTCTGTCTTCAGCTCAGATCATGATCCCAGAGTCTTCAGCTCAGATCATGATCCCAGAGTCCTGGGATCGAGTCCCACATGGGACTCCCCACTCAGCGGGAGAATCTGCTTCTCCCTCTCCTCCCCACTCATGTGCGCTCTCTCACTATCTCTGTCTCTCTCAAATAAATAAAGAAAATCTTTTAAAAATAAAATAAATAAAATAAAAAGAGTGATAATATCAATTATAATTGGAAATATAGAGCCAGGAGAACACTCAACACGATGTTGGGATGGGAGGTGGGCACGGCCAGCCTGGAAAGCTGACAGTATCTACAAAAGTTGCCCATACACCTGTGGGCCCAGTGTTTCCATTCCTAGATACATACCTCGCAGGATCCTACATAGGTGCCCCCAAAGACTGTCCCAGAATATCCCTCGTGGCTGCATTCAATACAGCCGAGTACTGGAATCCACGTAAACGTCCATCGGCAGTAGACAGGAAAGCTCGCAGCATATTCACACAGTGGACTAGTGCATAAAACCGAGAATGAACAAATATGTAAGAGCAAAGCACACAGCATCGTGCAGAAGTAGCAAAATAGGGGCACCTGGGTGGCTCAGTGGGTTAAAGCTTCTGCCTTCGTCTCAGGTCATGATCCCAGGGTCCCGGGATCGAGCCCCGCATCGAGCCTGCTTCCTCCTGTCTCTCTGCCTGCTTCTCTGCTGACTTGTGATCTCTGTCAAATAAATAAATAAATAAAATCTTAAAAAGAAAAAAAAAGAAGTAGCAAGATACAAAAGGGAACAACTGTATGGTTCGTGGATACAGCAATCTTCCAGGCGGGACGAGTCTACTGAGTTAGAAGCCAGGATAGAGGGTAGCTCCTGGAGGAGGAAGTGTCGTGGCTGGAGGGACACCAGCAGTGTTGCCTACACAGGTGTTCACTTGTGAGGTTCATTCCCTGTACACTTGGGATTTATGCCTTTTAGGCAGGTACATACTTTAATTAAAAGTACATTGTTTTAAAAGTATACTACCAGAGTTCTGGTTTTGTTTGTTAAAAACAGAAATAGTCTCAAAAGTGAAACACTTCGGGTTCCCCCCACCTGCGCAGTGAAGCCGGCCAGGGAGAGTAGAAACTTCCAGTTATAAGAAAAATAAGTCCTGGGGATGTGTAGTCATGATGACTTTGGTTAATAATGGCATGCTGTTTATTTGGGGATTGAGTATATTTGGGTCTTGAAAATTCTCATCACCAAAAAATGTATCTTGCACACAAGGAGCTGATAACCTATATGATAATTGTATCTCGATAAAAAATAAGATTAGAAAAATTATTTTAAAAAAAATAGGAGCCTCAAAAGTAAAGGAGGTTCAGGGTTCCTCCCTTCCCCTCCTCCTTCCCCTCCATAGCTGCAGTTCCTCCTCAGCGCCACCAGGTGGGGATCGATCACAGCAGAAGACCTGCACCCACGCTTCTCCAGCTGCCGCTGGTAGAGGCGTCAAGCCCAGGCGAAGGGCAGCGAAGCCCCAGGTGACTCCAGCCTGAGCCCGGAGCCGATGGACAAAGCCCAGCTACGTATGCACCAGTTGAGGGCCCCTGGGCATGTAACTTCTCTGAAGCTTCAATTCTTTCCCCAAAATGGGGACAAGAAGTGCAATTTCAAACAACAATGAGGTATATCGCTTTACACCTAATTAGACTGGGAAATATTAGTAAGCTGGGGAATGCCAATGTTGGCCCAGATAAGGAAATAAAGGAGCTTCCGGCCTCGCCAGTAGGTAGTGCAGGCCGTCATGGCCTTTCTTGGTGAAGTCACGCAGACATCGCAGTGACTAGCATTCCACTCCTGCTTATATAGCCCAAAGAATTTCCATCACAGGAGATCTGTTTGATCTCCCACCAGTGCTAACAGATGCTGGGGTGCTGCGGCCGTCCATGCGTGGGAAGGTGGGCGGCAGAACGTGGTGGGATGAGCTGCAACACACTAACCTTCGTCTGAACTAGAAAGACATACCTATAAACAATATACTGCGTGAACATGTGTAAATGCATGAGGACAGCTGAAATAGGAGAGGGAAGGAAGGAAGGGGAGAGGGAGGGAGGGAGGAAGGGAAGGAGGGAGGAAGGAAAATGTGGACAAGAACACCAAGTTTCTAGGATAGTTGTGAAAAGAAGAATCTAAGGGAAGCTTCTATAGATCTTTAGCATTTTGTGGGCACCCAATACATTATTTTCTGTGTATGCCTTTATACATTAATATTTCTTGAATTCCTATTGTGTGTTATGCAATGTACTAGGCCCTCTAAGACAATAATAAACAAAACAGAGCAAAAAGAAAAATTCCTGCCATGAGCTTTGAGCCTTATTCCACAAACCTGGGTGTGAAGGGAATGGCACGTTTTCCTAAAGCAAATGACCATCACTCTGATTTTGTGCCCCCGCCATGCTGGACTGGCGGGAAACTCAATTTCCGTCATCAGTGGGATTCCCTTTGTCGCAGCCCCAGATCCTGGGATGTAACTCAGAGTGGTCCCCTGGGGTATATATAGGAGTCCCTGTCCCTGGTGTCAGTCTACACTGGTCACTGCTGACTCACTATGGGTCTCAGCCCACAAAAACCCAGAAGTTCCCTACGGATGGGAAGCTCTATTTGGTTCTGCACCGAGCTGGCTCAGGGATTTCTGCAAAGAGGTCCCAAGGCTATGATACCGCCTCCTGAGAAGGGCCACACAGCCATGGCTTCCAGGAAGAACCCGTCACCTCCAGGACACTGACAATGAAGATACAACTCCATCACAGACGTGCTGGCTCCTTTTCCTATGGCTTATGCTTCTTCTCCCCCCACTTCCCACCTCCAAGCACCCAGGCCACCACGCCAAGGCACACAGGCTGTCTGCAGACACCTTCAGCCCCTGAGCTGGCAACAGAAGAGTCCTGTAGGTGCTGAGCCGAGCAGCTGGCCCCTGGGCAGGTAGGGGAGGGAGGAAGGAATTCAGAGCACCAAGCATAAAGAATTCTCAGGCTTTTAAATTCTTCTCCCAGGGTGCAAACAAAAACACAAATTTAAATCCCAATAAATAGCCCTGGCATCATTCATATTTCTAGGTTCTTATTTGTTTGACATGGTGGTTGGGCACTTACCGAATGATGTGTGTTCTAGGCACTTGGGGAGCCTTCAGTGATTGGTGTGATGGTTGATGGTGCTGTGAAGGTGGGGAGAAGGGAGGTGGCTGGCCCAACCCAGCTTATTTGGCTGCCAAAAATAGTCAGCTCTGGCAAAAAAAAAAAAAAAAAGGCATGTATTTCTGTACGTGTGGGTGTGATAGGCACGTGTGTGTACATATGTGTGTTTGTGCACACATTGTGCATATCTGTGTGTATGCATACATGCATGTAGCCAGTGCATGTGTATATGACGCACGCATTGTGCAAACGTGTGTCTTGTTTGTGTGTACATACGTGTGTGTGTGTGTGTGTGTGTGTGTGTGTGTGATATCCAATAGTTTCTAGAATTCACCTTGCTCCCATTCCTGGACCAGCATCTCTGCTGCAGACACAATCTACAGGGAGAGGGTCCGATGCCCCCCCCCACCCTGGGTCAGGGACCCATCCCTTGGCCCAGAGAGGATGGAGCAGCGGGACAGACAGTTCCATGGGAGCCACACACGGGGAAGCAGGGTAGTTCCCCAACAGAAACTGAGGTACTTACTGGTTCTCTACTATGGGTAAGAATTCCGCCCAATAACAACCCACCCGGATGATCTCACATGGCTTCTGTTGGGCCAGAGAGCTTGGCAGGAGGTCCTGGCTCAGGAGCACACATGAGGAGGCAGTCATGCTGTCGGGCTGCCTGTCAGTCGTCGGAAGGCTTGGGCAGCCTGGAGGACACGCTGGCTCATCACAGGGGTGGCCAGTCGGCACCGGCTGTGGGCAGGAGGCCTCGGGACCTCTCTGCATGGACCCGTCATCTGAGTGAGCCATCCACAATACAGCAAGGCCGACGCTCGAGGTCTTCTACACTCTCATCTCAGAAGTCACGCTATAACCATCACCAGCGCAATGTCCTGCCCATCACATTCTGGCCCCGGGCTGTGCGACAGGGAACAGGGGCAGGAAGATCAGGAGTGGAGTGTCACCGGGGGCCATGTGGGGCCTGGCCACCATAGATGCCATCATAGGAAGACAGGGACATGGAGGGAGGTGAGCAGAAGTAACACCCTCGGCACACGGATGGTGCCTTTGGAGCTCGCAGTCCAGAGGAGGACAGAAGATAAGAGTGTCCCGGCTCATCAGTAATTACTTGGCCGAGACACGCACAATAATGGAAAGAGGGTAGGAGCCCAAAGAGGGAGAAAGAAACCTTGGTTGAAAGGGTCAGGGAAGCCTCTCAGAGGAGGTGACATTTGAGTTGGACCTCGAAGGAGAGAAGTTCCCCAGGCAGAGAGGGGAGAGCGGGCGTTCCCAGAAGTGGGGTGCAGTGGAGTCGGTCCTGCTGAGTAGCACAGAAGCCCATTGAAGGGCCCCCAGCACTGCCTGCTGGTGCGGCGCCCGCTGCCTGGCCCTCCGGTGCTTCCTGTCCCCAGGACTCCTGGTCTGGCGGCCAAGGGACGATGGGCTTTGTGTCTCTGTGGGAAAGACCCGCTGCCCCCAGGCTAAGGGGCCTTCTAGGAGGATGTGTCATGAGGCCATCCCCTTGTAGGAGAAAGGCGGGACTCCGGCAGGGCCCTGCCCTGTACACCGACGGAGGGCCAGGGCGCATGGTGAAGGGGTGTGGAGGGATGAGGGGGGTGTGTCTATGGCTTCCTAGGGTCACCAGGCCCAGGCCAGCCTCACCATCCCCTACCTCTTTCTGGGATTGTGAACAGACAGTCAGAGCCCGGCTGATCCGTTTGGGCTATCCCTGGGGCTCCCAGCCCCCCAGACACACACACAGATTCCCACTGGCTCCAGGCCAGCGGACCAGGAGCTGAATTCAGCAGGGCAAAAGAAGCCACTTTTTCTAAGGCATATGCCTCCCCCAGGACACATTAGGCAGGCTTCGCTGGCCAGAGCAGGGCAAGTCTGCAGAGAAACAGGCTCAGGGGGCCTCAAATTCCCAGAGGGGTGGGGGCATCAGGCCCCAGCGGGAAAATGGGCATGGGTGCACACAGCGTCCTTCTCACTCCTCTCCCATGGCGGGAGGGAGTGAAGGAGGAGGGGGTTAAGACGCAGGCCGCAATGCCACTGTTGCATCCTAAGTAGTCAAGGGCCAGAGTCTGGTCCACACCTCCTGCCACAGAGCCCGGTGCCTGAGAGCCAAGGCTCCGGGGAGCTGCAGAGGCTGCCTCCCAGGACCCAGGGCCTCTGCCCACAGAGGGCCCACCAGCTCTAAAAAAAAAAAAACAAAAACAAAAAACAAAACAAAACAAAACAAAAACCCAACACTCAAGTCCAGTATAAAATTCCCTGTGTCCACCAAGCTCGGAGGGACAGGCTTTGTCCCAGATCTGCTGGAACCTTGGAGGGAAGAGTCCCACTTACACAGCTCCTGGCCCTGATGTGGAGAAGGGAAGGCCTTGCCCCAGCACACCCAGTTAGGAAAGCACAGAGCTGGGACTCGGCACTCAGTGCAGGTGTGTCGACAGGGAGACCTGGGTCCCCTCTCCAACGCACCAACTAAAGCATTAAGTTCTCTTGCAGCAAATATTTACTGAGCTCTTCCAATATAACCAAGACCGCTCAGCCCCAGAGAATCTGGGATGAGCAGAAAGAGACGTAGCTCCCACTGCATGGAGCTCACAGGTTAGCTGGGGAAATGGGTCTTGAATATGTCTTTAAAAATATGTGATTAGAGGGCTGTGAAGAAAAGAATGGGTTTAGTCGTACAAAAGAGCTGGGGGAAGAATGACCTCCTTCAGCAGGCGACCAGGAAAGATGCTTCTGAGAAGGTGCTCTTAAACCCTATGCAAGCACAGCAGAACCGAGTGTGGGGATTGATTAATAATGCCTGCTGTGGCCACTGATTTAGCAGGTGGTGCTGGCATGCAGGCCAGATTCTTGCTTCCCCTGGTTTATGCCCTAGGGTCCTAGGATCCCTGCTACCCAGAGAAGAGCTAGATGTGATTCTAATTCTCCTGGAGTTCACTGTGAGGTGGAGTGGATGAATATTTGCAGAAGAAGCCATGATAAACGACACTCACTGCTTTAATTAATAGAAAACTCGAGGAAGTGAAATAGAACCGGTACGAGAATGATCCGTAGCCACTAGGGTGATGTCAGTGAGGCCTTGGAGGACACGGGACCTGGGAGCTTGCTGGAAAGAAGGCCCTCAGGGCACCAGGGTGACTCACCCTTTAAGCGTCTGCCTTCGGCTCAGGTCATGATCCCAGGGTCCTGGGATCGAGCCCCACATCCGGCTCCCTGCTCAGCGGGGAGCCTGCTTCTCCCTCTCTCACTCCCTCTCCCCCTGCTTGTGCTCCCTCTCTTGCTGTCTCTCTCTTTCTCTGTCAAATAAATAAATAAATTTTTTCAAAATAAATTAATTAATTAAATAAATTTAAAAAAGAAAGAGAGAGAGAAGAAGCAGGCCCTCGTTTTAGAGAGGAGAAGGCGCTTAGCCTCAGAGAATGCTCGAACCTCTCTGGCTATGGCCTCCATGGGAGGGACAGCTGATTCCTGCTCTGGTCTCTGTCCCTGCCTGAAGATACTTCACCAGCCTTATCATAGACCTTCAGTGAGAACCGACCTTCTTCCACCGCCCACCCCCCAACACTCAGCATTCCATCAAGCGTCCATCAAGGCAAATCAGGGCTCCCCATTGCCACTGAGCAGGGCCGCCTGCTCGGACCCCCACCAAATGTAAAAACAAAGTCCTTGAGAAGCAATGGTATCTGCCCAAATGCTTTTACAGCAGCCTGCCCCTACCCGTCACTGCACTTATCACAACTGTAATCCATCCCTTTTGTGCCCCTGAATTCATTGTCTGTGAGATCCGAGAGAATGGGGACCATGTCTGGGATATTCAACACTGAATCCCCAGTGCCTGGCACACGCTGGGGCACTCAACAGCCATTTATGGATTGAGTGAGCTGTTAGAGAACAGAACGAGTTGGAACAACGTTGAGAAGCTGCGAGGTTTTGGCTTCGCCCAGGGACCCATGGTCCTCCAGGTTTTGGAGTGATTCCAGAGGGTAACGGCACATGGCGGCCGGCTGTTGAGTCCTGTGTCCCAGCCTCAGGGCGGAAAGATTCCCAGGGGCAGGGAGTGAGTCCAGACCCTCTGCCTCTCCTGCTCACCATTCAGCCACTTCTCACAGTCTAGTAGACGTCAGTGCTTCTGTCAGTGCCCATTCTACTCACCCCGGCTGTGCGCTGAGTGCTATTAGGCAGATGCCTAGGAAGCTGATGGACTTTTTGAGAATGGACTAGCCTGACCGTGAGATGGGTCAAACGTACATCAGTTCAGTGTGTGAGAGCTCACAACAGGAGTCCAGTGAGCACGGGCTAGTCTCAGAAGTCACCTGGGAGTCAGATATGTCAGGACCAATAGACCTTAGACCAGAGAAGGAAAGACTACGGGGAGAAGGGGAGATGAGAAGAGTGCAGTGGTGGGTAAGGAAGGAGATGGCTGTGCTGGGAGTAGAGATCTTAAGTAGGTTTGGGGACTGTGAAGGAAAGGCAAAGTAGAGCCAACTCATGGTGGACCTTGTGCTGTTAACCTGCGAGTCCGGAGTCCTAGTTGGAGCCTACGGACATGGAGAAGCCACCATGATCCTTTCAGACAAAGAGCCCAGAGCTGGTTGTCTGGACCCTCAGAAGCGATGGCGGAAGACACATCCGTGGCCCCTTGGAGGCCAGATTTTGTAGACAAGGGGAGAAAGGCCTCAGGGAGCCGGCAATGGATGATTCCTCCAGAGGCTGGTTTTCAGACCAGCCTCATCAAAGGGGCCGGTTGCCTTATTAGTTCTCCAAACAGCACGTCTTCCCTAGATCAAGAGTCCGGTGGAAACACAATGGCCACAAAAGTGGTTTTTGTGTCTTGGTTTTCTGGGTCTCCCATTCCCCCCCCTCCCGCCAATATCTGTTCTCCATTATTGGCCAGACAAAGCCCATCCCAAGATGCCCGCGACTCCGTTGTCGGGAACATCTGTCCTTGCTCACCTGCACGTTTACCCATCCGCATCTCCACGACGTCTTTCATCCGGTCCACACTGTAAGGATTCAAAGTAAGGAGGTTCACGTCGTCAAAGAAGCCTTGAACTGAATGCCTTCCCCCCACTTTCTCCTTAAATGAGTTGTTAACAGGAACCCAAGTGTCTGTTGAACCTAAAATACTTTTTTTTTTTTTAAATATAACATTTCAAGGTAACTTACGGCGCGCACTTTAAGAAGCGAGGGCTCAGCGTGCCCCCGCAGCTTCCTCCTTGAAGCTCCGGTCTTTAGGGCTGTGGGAGGCATCCAATCAGACAGGCCGCCGCTGAGGGCCAGGGGAGGAGGGCTGCCGTGGTTTTATTTCAGATTTGAGCTAAGGCCGTGAAATGGAAGGCAGGAGGAAAAGTGAGGGAGCGAGCGGGTGTGTGTGCATGCGTGTGTGTGTGCGTGTGTCTGTGTGCGTAAGGCCAGAATAATGAGTTGCACTAATTCATAGAATTCCATTTTGGCCATCACACACGGCTCCCTTTTCTCTTGAAGGCCACTTTGAAAAATCCCGTTTTCATAAGTCATTTACTTCCCCTAGGAGGGCAGGCCTTCTAAAAATATTCCCCATTTCTTACACCTCAGAAGCAAATTATTTATGTTAAAGCAGCTTCGTTATCCTGGCCCCACTGGGCCAAGCTTGGAAGTGGAGGTGACTTCAAGAAGGTACCATTGTCAACAGCAGAGCCCTGGGAGGGGTCCGTTCCAGCCAGGCGAGGCTTTCTGTGAGGCCGAAAGAGCGTTTGTGGGTCAAGAAGGAGACGTTGTGTTCTCTTTGCCACAAATGTTTATGGACCAGGCACTGCACTAGGCCCCGGGGAAACCACTGTGGACTGACCGGCCAGCTGGCAGGAGCTTGTGTTTCAGTGAGGGGAGATGGGTCCTTGATAAACGCACACAAAGACATGAAATGGGGGAGAGCGCCCTCTGCAGGGTGCACTTGGTCTTCTAGAAGGGTGGGTCATCAAGGTCATGGGAAGAAACGACCAGATGAGAGGACTTGGAGCTAGGTTGTGCAGGGAGGGAAGGTCTAGGAGCCAGGTTCCGCAGAGGGGGGAGGGCAAGGGTGAAGATCAGAGCTGGGGTGAGCTGGGGGTGTTAGGAGGAGAGTGGGGGTGCACAGGCAGCAGGCAGGGGAGGTGAGCTTCGCTAAGAGGCAGGAGGGGCCAGGACAGTGAACTTGTGTGCTCCCCGTTACTCTCCATGCTGGCCTCCTGTGCAAATTTATCAAGAATCCAAACCCTGTAAGACCCGTGTGCCCCAGTAAGAATGGAGTGCTGGGGAAAGCGGCTGCTACTGGTCCCTGGCGCTGATAAAGTCCCTGGCCCCGGGCTCCTCTTCCCTATCAGGAAAACGCAATTAGAAATCACCTCTGGAAAGTCGGCTGGAACCAGAGCCGAGCCAGGGAGGGTGCGCGCTCTCCGTGTAGGTGGAAACTGCCACGGCCCCCAGGAGGGGGATCGCCCCCCCCCCATCAGTCACAAGTCCTGTCCTCATCCAATGGGGAAGGGAAACCACTCCCTGGAGAAGCCCCTCCGTTCTTTCCGTGTCCATAAGGCAATTAAGTCTTAACATTCCTAAAGCTGAAGGCTTTCAGGGACTGAGCCAATTGGTGTCTCTGTAATGAGTGTGGGGGGGGGGGGGGGGGGGCTTCTGCTCCAAGAGACTCATTTTCCCAGAGCTTATCCACAGCCCGGGCCTCATGGAAAGGCAGGGGGACAGGGAGGCGGGAGCAGCCTGGCTGCTCCCAGGGCTTACCTGGGACAGGGCACACAGAGCCCAGGATGCCAGAGGAGGCCAGAGGCAGGGTGGGCCCAACGAGGGTGCCGACAAGGGGCAAGCCCTCCCGGTTAACCAAAGCGGGGGACTCTGTCGCACAGCTGCCAGGGTAGGAGCCCCAGAGCCGTGGGGCCGGGATGAAAGACATGAACAGCCTCGTTACCAATGAGCCTTAGTTTAAGCCTCTATTATGGGCCTAACTGGAGAGTTAATTATTCGGTGACATTGTGTGCCGCCGAAGAGCGAGGGTGCCTCACCCAGACACCGGGCCGGGTTCGACACTGTTCGACCCTAGAAGCGAGGGATACAAAAAGGAGCAGTGACAACTGTAATCCCAGGGGATGGGAGGATGTCGTGGAGAAATGACCCGAGATAACACAGTGCGGAGGGGATACTTGGGGGGGGGCATGCTGAGGGCAGTAATAAAGACCCCCGCTTCAGGCTGGGGGCAGCAGAGCCAGGGAAGCCCTCCTAGAAAGAGACGTTGAGAGAAAGGAGCCAAGTGATGGCAAGGGTGCTCCAGGTTGGGGGGAATGGCATGTGCAAAGGCCCTGGTAAGGGACCCGGAAAATGGCGCTGAAGGGGCTGGGTATGAGGGTAGGAAGTAGAGACTCATGGGAACAAGACTCTGCAGACCGTGAAGACATGGAAGGGATTTTGAAACTCAAATCCTTCCCTACCAACTCCTGCAACTGTCTTCAAGGTGCTAAGAGCTCCAGACACAGTCACAAGGACAGGGGACCCCGTTCCTCCGAAACCCACCTCCACTTGGGTGCTTAAGGCTGGCAAAGAGACAGGCAGAGAGGCTCTCTGGAGTAGACAGGCCTTAACTTCCCCTGTCAGGGGCCCACTTGGAGGAGGAGGAGGAAGACAGAGGCATGGTGAGACTTTCCTGGAGCCACGGGAAGTCCGAGCCCTAACACCTCACATTTTCAGGGTTCACAGGGACTGGACTTTCTGTGGGGCTCAAACCTGTGTGTTTCCAAAGCAACGGTGAGTAATCCCAGGAGTCAGCATTGGCTGGGGATGATGAGGGACCTTGAAGATCCCAAGGACCCTCCCAGTCCTAAAGTCCCAGAACCCCCTTGAGTCAATGGATCCAAAACTCATGGGGGGCGGGCAGGAGGCGGTCTTGGCACAGCCACTCCCATAACGAGGGACGCACGTGGCTTCTCCTTCACGACAGCCCCTTGAAGGGAAGTGGACAAGCCCGTGGCTCACACAACCCAAGACCCTGAGCTTTCTTCATGACTATTTTGGTGGCAAAATTGGCTGCGTCATTCCTCTGAGTTTCCTGGGGTGGAAGCCTGCTCCTTATTAGTAAGGACAGCAGCTCCTGACACAGAGAAGCGTGACATGCTGCTATGCCCTTTGTGGGCGTCCTCAAACCTTACAGATGAGAACCAGGATTGGGAAAGTGGCGTGAGTTGACTAGAGTTACAGGATGGTCAAGCCATCTGATCCCAAATGCTAAGCTCTTGGACTTCTTAGTATGCCACAGTAAAGGGATGGCGTTTGGCGTTTGGTGGCATGTATGGAAAAGTCAGAGCTATCCTTTGAACTAAGATATGGACTGGCAGGTCCACAAGACCAGCAAGGAGCTGGGGCCCCACTTGGATGGTCTCCTCTGAGAAGCCCAGGGCCTGGCCAGGCTGCAGATCCCCTGGCCGTGGACCCAGGCTTTTATCACACCCACCCAACACCCCTAGCAGGCAGGGGCCTGGGCTGGGCGTCAAGGTCTCTAACAAGTTAATTGCAATGGTGGAATGTGTCTCCCCCACCCTCACCCGGCCCCCCATCAAAGCAATCCCATAATGACATGGGACCATGAAAGGAAGCTCGCAGGTGGCTAAATGACGTATCTTGCCTTTGCAAGGCAGGGGGGAGGGGAAGGGCTGTTTTGTTTAAGGAAAGCTGCTGGGCCACTTTGATGTGAAGCTCATTCTCTCACAGAGCAGATGCTTGTGCGGGAAGCCTGTGCCAGGATGGGTAGACGCTCAGAGCTCTCCATGGCAGATGGAGGCAACAGGCAGAGAGATAAGGCAGCAGAGCCAAGGCGGGGTGAGTGGGGGCCAGGTTGCTCTCTTGTCTTCCTAGATGCTGTCTGGAGTGAGGCTTAGTGCTTCCCACTCCTCAGTTCAAAAACTTACAGTGGCTCCCCCGGGCCCCCACAAATGGGTTTTCACACTTCTAAGGGGTGATGTGTTGTAGCTGTTAGGAATCCTTTAGCTGCAAGTGACAAAAACCATAACCCAAGGTGGCTAATCTAAAAGGGTAATAGTTAACTTTTATTAACCGACAAGTCTAGGGCCAGTTTGCCTTCAGATATGGCTTGATCCAGGAGCTGAAAGATGTCATCAGGGGGTCTCTTCCACCCCTCAGCTCTCCCTCCTTGGTGGGTTTTGTTCTCTGGCAGAGCCTCCCCTCAGGAAGGCAAGGTGGTTGTAGCTGTTCCAAATTTACCCCTCCCAGCTTTGAGGCCAGCAGGAGGAAGACTGAATGCCACTTACTGGTCACTCAAGTAAATGCCTGTTGATTGGCTCTGACAGCGTGGCTTGAATGCCAAGGACCCCCAAACCAATAACGTTGGCCAGGTCAATGGGGGCTTCTAAGAACTCCAGAGGCTTCAGACCTGGGAGCTGAGCTTGGAGCTAACAGCTAGCACTCTTGTGGGGACGTCCTCAGCCCTAGCCAGGCCAAGAGTGAGACGGCTCTTACTGGGCACCAGGAAGAGATACCAGCTCATGCTAATTGCAAACCAGTTTATGCTTGTGGCCAGGGTCCCCTGTGCCTTAGCCTATCAGGGTTCTCCAGCAGGGGAGGCCGGGGTTCTTCTATTTATCTTCAGTGGTCCTCCAGGTGTGAATCATGCCGACTTTCATGCTCTCACCTCTCCAAGATCCAGGTGTGAATCATGCCGACTTTCATGCTCTCACCTCTCTAAGCTCCTGTGGGATTCACAGGCAGAGAGCACCACCCCCCTCCCCCACCCATAACTTAGCCCAGAAGAACTTAGCCTCAGCCTCCAAGGTCAAGTCTTGGTTCTACCAGGAAAAGTATCTCACCTCTAGCAACCTCAGTTCCCCCATTTCTAAAATGAGGGTAATAAAAATATCTAATTTATAGCATCATCAGGAGAACCAAATAAGGTCACACATAGTGCTTCACCCAGCGCTCACCTGGATAAAGTTCTGAAGGCAGGGCTCCTGGGCCTCTCAGCAGAGACTAGCAGCCCTGGGTCATGGGAAGGGTGCACTGGCCAGACGGGGCTGGAAGTGGGGAGAAGACCCCGCTGGGAAGCCATGCCTTGACATCCTTGGATTCCTTCCTCATAACAGCACCCTGATTTTGTCAACCAACACAGCCCTCTGTGGCTCTAAGGGGACTGTGGGCTATAGCCCAGACAAATAGGATCGTTGCACAAATATTTGTGAAGTCCCCACCCCAAACGAACAGTAATAAATACTATCTGTTGAGCTCCTAGGATGGGCCAGGTGCTGGGCTCGGCATGGCCCATGCATGAGCTCACTGCATCCCTCAATGTCTGGCCGGGTGGATCTACCATTAGCCCCATTTCCAGGTGAGAAAACAGGTTGAGAGAAGGTAAGTGGCTTGCACAAGGTCCCAGACCTGATGAGCAGCAGAGCGGCATCACCCCCCGGAGCTGTTGGTCTGGTACCCATCGGTGCTTCACTACCAGAAAGGACACCCACAAGCCGCAGGGGCTGGGCCGCAACCACCTTGCCCTCTGCCAACCCCTCATGAGCGCGGGAATGCCCCCAGATCACAAATCCTGCCCCTGGGGCTCGGACCTGCAGGAAACTCCAGGTGGCTAGACCCCATCCTAGTTCCCTGGCTTTCCTGGCCTCACTGAGAGCCCACTGGGGCTCCCTTTGCCCAGCGGACCACAGACAAACAGGACATGCCAGCCTCCCCAGGGTGCCTGACTCCAGACCTGGGGATCCCGCCAAGCTTCCGGACCTCCTTAGCTCAGTGCTGCATGAGCACAGGTCTCCATGGCCTCCGCTGCCTGTCCTGCCCAGGGCAGGGCCCATTCAGTGTCTCAAGGTCAGGAACCCAGCACCTCCATGCCACTTAGAACCACTGTGCCCCCGGCGAGCGTGTGCAGTGTGGGCTACTGGACAGGCGTTCTGGAAGCTTCCTTAGCTTTCTGCCCTCAAAGCCCGTCTGCTCAGCCCTGTCCGAGGCTCAGCCTGGAACCAGCAGTGGGACCAGCTCAGTCCTTCCAGGAGCTGTGGAGGGCGAGGCGACCACAAGCACAGGACAAAGGTCCCCCCTGCCCTGGTCAGACCCCAGTGTGGATGGTGGCCATCAGAGGGCTGCTTTTCAAGAATGCCATCAACATATGTACCCGCCCCCTCTGAGTTTAGCGTGCTCCCTCATCTCTTTTTACTGACAACTTTGTGAGATAATAGTGTGTGTCATGGGCTAGGCTCCGGGCTGAGTGCATTTTACACACTATTCATTCACTCACCAATGGGTTCAATAAGTACGTTTAACTTAAATCGTGGAAATGTTCAAACCCACCCAAAATTAACCCAAATGCAATCATTTTCTGATTTTAACAGTTAACACTTGGCCCTTCTTGTTTTGTGGACTCCCAGTTTTAACTGGAATATTCTAGAGCAAATCCCAGGCATGCCACTTTACTCACAAATACTCCAGCTTGTGTCTAATAGTTAAGACCTCTTGATATTCACCCTGATCGCAATGCCATTATCACACTCAACCGAATTAACAGTGATTTCTTTATTTTTAAATTCATTTATTTGAGAGAGAGAGAGAGAGAGAGAGAGCATGGGGGGAGGAGAAGATGGAGAAAGGGAACCTCCAGCAGACTCCCTGCTGAGCTTGGAGCCTGACTCAGGGCTCAATCCCACAACCCTGAGATCATGACCCAGGCCAAAATCAAGAGTCAGATGCCTAACCAGCTAAGCCACCAGGCGCCCCAACAATGATTTATCATCTGATTCCCACCTCTTAGTCCGTTCTTCCCAATCCTTGCCAAAATGCCTTTCACAGCCAACAAACATTTTCCGGCACCAACACATTATTCACTCTAGTGAATAACTAAATGCTGTAATTTCAGATAGCAATAAGGACGAGGAAGAAAAAAAAAAAGAACAGGCAAAGTGTGAGACACACACATATGGATGCTCCAGGCAGAGCGGACAGCAGGTGCAAAGGCCCTGTGCAGGCATAGGCTCAGTGAGCTCCAGGAAAATGTGGCTGGAGGGACAGTGAATGGGGTGGGGGGCATGTGGCAACTGAAGACAGAGGGCCTTGCTAGTTGCTATGAGGTGCTGCGTGGGATAGGAATCATGGAAAAGTTTGGGAAAGAGAAAGGAATTGACTGGGATGGAGGCAGGATTTCATTTGGGACAGATTACATTTTTTATGTCCTTTCGACATTGAGGATGAGCTATCAAGTGATTTTCTAATTTATACGGCAGCCCTAGAGGAATATGCATCATGAGCCCATTTCATCGATAAGGAAACAGAGGCTCCAGGTGGTGAAAACCATGGTACAGCAGGCATGGGTTGGAGTCGCCCTAACCACCATATTCTGTAAGCTCCTAATGATCTAAGAGGCAGGTGGCAGGGTGCAGATGGGGAGCCCATTCTGCAGATGGAAAGACAGAAGCTCACACAGCAAGACAGCAGCAGAGACCAGACTGGAACCCATGCCTGCCACCTCCTCTTCAGCACCCTTGGGAATGGCTGGGATTGCCGGGTGCCTACGGCTCCACCAAGAGCTGCTTGCAGGCTGGGGCACCTCTCTTGCTTCCTGGGGAGCCTGGTCTGGTAACATGCGGGAGCGGATGTGTACCTGGCTTCGTTTCTGTCAACCTTTAAATTCCAGGAAGTGGCTCTCATTCCAGATGGGTTTCCAAAGGCGGGAAGAATTACCATGAGGACTGACGAAAATTCTGTTGGGTCCTTGCATGGCTGGAGGGGTGGGGGTCAGTGCCATCACCCGCTCGTGGTCCAGCAGTGAGCACAGGTCTCAGAAAGCCCCAGTGGGGGTGTGTTCAACCCAGAGAGACAAGACTCCAAAAGAAGGCGAGGAACTAGACTCGTCTGGGTTACTCCAGATCAGCACTCTTAGAGTCCACCTTTGCATTTTGCACAGATGATGTCAGACCTTCAAGATAAGACATCAGGTCAAGCTTGTTCTCTAATCTCATGACATGCCTTGAGGTCAGTATCATGGCCAGCACCTCAATATCAGGAAACTGAAGATCAATTTCATGAAACCTGCAAATATGGGTAGAGAAACAAATGAGGTCTTTATTTTTACTCACCTCCACCTAAACTCTGTGATTCCTTAAATTACAAAATGTAGGCAACAAATTACAATAGTGTGAGTGGTCCCTGTGACTGTGTCACCACGAGAAAGCACAGGTATTTTTTCCAATCACACCATCGTTGGGGCAGATGCCCCCAGATAGCACACATCGTGCTGTAGAAGATAGTCATCATTCACCTGGCATGAGTATTACACAGAGTGCGACCAAGAAGCATGCCACTAAGTCACAATTGAAAAAAATAATTTAATAACTGCATTTCAGGGGCTCCTGGATGGCTGTCAGTTAAGCATCTGCTTTCAGCTCAGGTCATGATCCCAGGGTCCTGGGATCAAGTTCCACGTCGGGCTCCCTGCCCAGCGGGGAGTCTGCTTCTCCCTCTCCCCCCTGCTCATGCTCTCTCTTCCTCTCTCTTTCTCAAATAAATAAACAAAATCTTAAAAAAAAAACTGCATTTCAATGTAATTGGCTCCCTTCCTTTGAAATGCTCTATTTCTTTATCTTGTGCAATTTAAGAACATTGGTCTCCGACTGCCAATGGGCCATTGGGTCCATGGCCCAATGGAGGTGAAGACGCCTGTCCCCGATCAGGTGATTAGGTGGGCACAGGTCCTGATGCCACGCTGGAGTTCTGGAAGGAAGGGGGTAGAGGTAGAGGACATTGAGGTTGGGCAGGCAACGGCGTGTACCCTTCAATGAAGAGACCTGCGGAGCACCCTGAAGCCAGTACTTGCCGACATTTCCGCTCATGCAACGCATAGTGCTCACACTCCTCTTCTGACTAAGCGTGTGCAGGCTCCCTTTCCTCCCCTTCACTCTGGGCTTTCCCTTCTATTTCTGTTCTGTTAAAATTACCCGAGACTTCCTGTGCTATTAGTTGACCCATATCCTTTTAGGAAAGTGATGGAATCTTTTTTTTTTTTTAAGTCAAACTTGTGAAGACAGAAAGGCATTTTTAACCTGATTTCACTCAGAAAGGAGCTGACAGTCAGAACATATGAAGCGACTCGGTGAAGATCTCACATCAGGCACCAGCCCCTCCAGCTCGGTGCACCTGCTGCTGGACCCTACAGAAAGACAAGCGCACGCCAGAAGCAGAGCGCAGCTGGCCGTGGCCAGGGTTTAACTCAAAATAGCACACTCCACGCGGTCACAAAGGTCGAGGACCCCAGACGTCTGGGGTGTGAAGAGCCAGCCATTGTCCCCTTCCCCATTCCTGCCACCAGATTCATCCTCCTGCCACTGCCTGAAGCCAGAACCGACCTGGCTAAAGGATCACACGTTTCTACATCATTTTCCACTTCTCAGTTCTCAAAGTCAGTGAGAAGAGCGGATGTTAGATGTCCTATAGGTCTGCGAGTGGTCCTACCTTTTGCTCCACTTTGGCCTGGACCGTGACAGACGTGGGGTGAGGCAGTATGACGACAGTGTATTGGGCTAAGTCTGGCAGAGTCAGACCCCCCACGTCGCAGGGGTGCCAAGTAGCTGCTTACGAGGGGAAGCAGAACCTTTGCAAGCGTGGCCTCCTAAAAGCTTTGACAATCTCCTGTCTGAGCTCACATTGGGGAAGTCTTCTATATTACCAAGATAATAGTGTATTAAGAGAGATTTTGTATTTGGTGTATTTAATGAGCAAGCAACTCCCCGAAGACCTTTCAATAAAGCCAGTAAATTTAACAGGAGAAATGCATCAGTTGGCTTTGCTGCTCTGGTTAAGAGGGCTGCCACTTTCTCCTTTGACAAACCCTCGCATTTATTATGCTAAGAAAGCCCTAGAATCAATCTTCGAGAGAGGGCTAAAAGGTGGGTGCAATTAAGCGGCTAACGTCCAGCCCCAGCTGCCCCCAGTTGAGGTGATTATTTTAATGTAAAAGTAATGAACGTGATGAGAAGTCACCCAACTTGAGAAACTGCCTGTTTGCTATCAGAACGTCCCTGCTCTGAAGGGTCGCAGAGCGAGGCTGTTCATAAAGGCAGGCTAGAGACCAAATGAAGGAATAAATACATAAAGGCATGCCGTACGCCGAACAGAGCGCTCGAAGGACGTTGGCTAATGGAAGGCAATATTGTGGATTTTGATAAGAAGGGAGAGAATATAAAATATTCATACCCATCATTTCTTCAATGTGACAGACTTTCATGTCACGTTGGTCCCCTTGCCTGAGAGGAGTGGGCAGAAGTTACATATGGGGATGGAGGTAGAGGGTTGTTGGGCAAGACCTGGGTCTGGTCTTGTCTTTACCCATAAACAATATGGAACCTCAGCCCATCACTCACCCCACCTGGTTCCCAAAACTCAGCTGGAAGTTCTGGTGGAGTGTGTGTGTATGCGTGTATGTGTGCCTAATCAATAAACATTTTTAAGAGCAAGTTTAGGTTCCCGGCAGAATTAAGCCAGAAGTACGGAGGGTTCCCAGATACTCCCTGTCTCCACACGTGCACAACTTCTCAAACTGTCCATATCCCACAGCAGAGTGGTACATTGTTATAATCAATAAACCTACATTGAGGGGGTGCCTGGGTGGTTCGGTCAGTTAAGCCTCCAACTCTTGATTTTGGCTCATGGTTGAAGTCATGACATGATATGGCATGAGGTCATGACAAGTGACATCATTTGAGGTCATGATCTCAGGGTTGTGGGATCAGCCCCACGTGGGGCTCTGTGCTCAGCATAGAGTCTGCTTGAGATTCTCTTTCCCTCTCTCTGCCCCTGCCCCAACTCAGGCTTGTTCTTGAAATATAAATACATATATACATACATAAAGTATTTAAGAAAAAAAAACCTAAATCCACACAACATCATCAAGTCTGGTGTGTTTATAAATGGAATTCACTCGGTCTTTCAACACTTATTAAGCACCTACTGCATGCCAAGTTCCTAAAGTAGTTACCATCGCAGGCATCGGGCAAGGACAATCTCATGAACTCAAGTCTCCAGTACAAACCTACAGATACTTTGCTCATTGCGGGATTTCCATTACACACAAGAGTATCACTTAATGCTTTTTTTTTTTTTTCTTAACAAACCACCCCAAAACTTAGTGGTTTAAAACAACCATCCATTTAGCTCCTGATTCCATAAGTTGGCATTTGGGGCTGGACTCAGCATGGCAGGTCTTCTGATCTTGGCTGGACTCCCTTGTGCATCTGCGGTCAGCTGCCGTCCGGCAGGGGGGCTCTGCTCCTGGAGGCTGGCTGGCTGTTGGCTGGGGTGACGGGGAGCGGAGAAGGGGGCAGCTAGAACACGGGTCTTTCATCACCCAGCGGGCTAGCCTGGGCTCGTGCGCAGGCCGTCTCAGGATTCCCAGAGCAGGGAGAAGGCAAGTCCCTTCCCGGTTCCTGTGTCAGGTTTGTCCCTATCTTGCCGATGAAGGATGTCACAGAGAAAGAGTCTCTGTCTTGCGGGAGGTGCTACACTCTGGATGGGCATGGGTACAAAGCCAGGAAGAATCTGGGCCACTTTGGCCACCTGCCACATGTCTGCGTCCAGTTTAAGAGAAAACACAGAATCAAGGAAATCACTGACTCTCCTCTCCTTTGTGGCCTTCTCCACACGGTAAATTTCCCCAAACGCTTGACATCTGCTGCCTTTGTCCCGGCTGCTTGCTTGTCCCTGCCGCGCGAGGACAGTGCACATCCGCTAACTGCCAAATCTCGGTGCTGCTCTTCCGACCTTGTCGTCCCGGCTCTCTCCACTGTGTTTCGAGCTGTTTGTCCCGCCTTTCTTCTTCAGTCTCTATAATCTGTGGTCAAGGGCAGAGCTGTTCAGGATATCCGTGCTTCTTTCTGGAGAGGATGATATCATCCTGTCATGCTGACCTCAGGCTTGGCCTGGGCCTGGCTTTGGCCAAGAAAATGTGAGCAGGACGGGGTATCTGTCGCTTTGGAGTGAACGTTTCCAGAACTGGCACCTGGTTGCAATGTCCCCTTTTACCTCTGCTGTGAGGCTAGTGTGGTGGCAGGGACAGCTGCCCACCCCCCTACCAGCCCGGACCCTGGCAGAGGGCAGGAGCGGACCTGACACGGCTGCGTTACGCAGTCTATGCTATAGCTCTCTGCTGCGGGAGGCCCTGAGACTCCGCAGGCTGTTTGTTATCCCAGCAAATCACAGCGTATCCTGATGGATGCAGGGTCCCCTGACTTCCGGAGCTCCGCATTCTTCCCGTTTTCCACCCGCTGATCTTGATGCTCCCTCTTGGGCTCTTCTTCTCTTTTCCTCTGTCCCGGTGCTCCATGTCTGGCTTGCTGATTGTCTCACTCACCACGCCCCAGGGTTTCCCCATCTCTGCAAAGCCTCCTGGGTCCGTATGATCAGCCCAGATCTCTTGCTCAAGCTCAGCCTCCTGAGCTCAGTCATCGGCTGGGTACGTACCATCAGATGTTCCACACGTTCACTAACCCACCCCCTCCCTGCACCGTAGTTCTCCACTGGTGGCTCCTCTGTCCATGAAATCCCCAGGCTGTCCTTAATGTCACACTCTTCCCTGGGACGTCCTAGCCGTCGAGCACTATAGTCAGTATGCTTGATGTCCCCAGTCTATCCCCTCATTATCCCATCCACTCTGCTGCCACTTCCTTTGTTCCAGCCACCAGCCACCGTTGCCCAGAGTGCAACAGTGACCACAGAGACCACAGCTACTGGCAACCTTTACTGTTCCCTCCAGTCTCCTTTCCCCACTCCCACCTTCTGTCACCCAGCCCAGACCATAGCTCATTTTGGCATTTAGATCTATCAGAAATCTACATCTGGCTAGGTTGGTCTGTTCATAGCTGCCAAAGTTCCCCATTGTCCATGACACAATCCAAACACCTCACCGAGACTCACAGCGTCCTCGTGGCGGGGCCCCTCCCAGCCTATCTCGTTTGTCTCACTGTACACACCTGCTCATGCCAGGACCCTTGTCTCACTGTCCATTGTCCCCTTAACCCAACCCCCGCAGCTGCTGGGCCCTCTGTCTGGACTGTGTTTTTCCCAATACCCTTCCCGCTATACCCTGGGCAAGTCCTGCTTTCTCTAGCACTCAGCCCAGATGTTATCTCCTCCAGGAAGCCCTGCCTCACCATTGCATAAGAGATGATCAGTCCCTTTTAACATGTTAGAAAACTAAAGCACAGGGAGGTTACGTAAATTTCCCCTGGCCACACAGCTTTTAAATGGTTGAACTGGGATTCCAGTCCCGGCCGTCAGTCCCCAGAGAACATGCTCTCACTCCTCCACTTCTCTGAGCTCATGTACTATAAGCACAGGAAACATCTGATGACTCTGGTCGGGGACAGACTGATCGGTCATTTAGACTTGCCCCACCAATCCTAACATCTAACCAGATCGTTCTTCGAACGCTTTGGCCACCAAGACATGGGTTGTGATGGAAGGGCCTGGAACTTGGAGTCTGAAGAGGCAACTGCAAGTCTCTGCTGGGCCCACACCATCACGTGTTGGACGTCTCTGACCCGTGGTTCCATCCCTGGAAGGTGGGCCGTTGCTACGGATGCTGCAGGTGGAAATCCCAGAAAGATGTCAGGGGCTCCCTGAGGCACCATGCAGACCCGCCCTGGTTCTCCAGGGAGAACCCCTCTCCCTCTTCTCTACCGGAGAAAAGGCCGTGGCATAATGCACTCGCCTCACCTGTGCTGTGCGACACCCAACGCAGGCAGCCAAGAGGCCGTGGCTCGTTCCGTCCACCCAGCACCGCAAACAGACTTGGCCGTCCCGGTTTCTTTCTCTGCTGAAGTGATGGATTGTTTTGGCATCGTGAGGACAACCCAGACTGGATGCCAAAATATCTCATCAGTCCCATCAAACCAGGTGTCAGGCAGCCCGGCGCCAGCCACCAGCCCTTGGATTGTGCCTGTCCTCACAACTGGGTGAGGATAGGGTTGAACTGGTTGATCTCAGTCAGCTAGCAGCTGCTAACCAGCTGTTCAATGGGGATCTGCTCTTGTGTTGTTATTTTTCATTTATCTTTGCAAGATATTTATCAGCCCTACTCCGTGACTTGCACTAAGGATTCAATGTCAAAATCAGCTTCTTTCCCCCAATTTCAGGGGGAAATTCAAGCAAATCAAAAGTTGGCTGATGTGCAGACCACAGAAAGCACTGAGCTCAGCCTTACCCAGCTCCAGCCTCCTGCTCTGATGAACCCAGTGCGTACGCTGAGCCCGGACACAGACCCATGCCCCATGACTCTGCTTTTCACCCTCCCGGCACTCTCTTCCCATTCTACCCAAAGCCTCCTCCTCCATCCAAGCCTCCCTTGAGCCCACCTCCCCTCTAACCTTCGTGGGCCCCTGCCACCCACCTAAGTGCCCCTCCTCTGAACTCTTGGTTCATAGTACATTTGCTCTGGCCAGCCCTTTAGGAGGGGTGGAAATGTGCTGCCCTGACCACAGGCCATGCTATATTAAAACAAAACCTTTCTCAAATACTGTAATAAAATGCGTGTTTATATTATAGCATGCAGGTAAGCAAAAAACAGTCACATGTCACTGCAGACATCTCGATGTCTATCCCTCCCATTCATTTTCTTGTAGACACATGTGCTGGCATGTATATTCTATTTTTGTCCCTTTGTTTTGTAACTGCCTCTCAAGGACAGGAATCCTGCCCTCCCATCTTTACAAACCCCCAGGACCTCACCTCCAGCAGGGACTCACAGCCTGTCGTGGCTATTTCCAGGGACAAGAGCTCACAAGGCTGAGGACTACTTGAGTCCAGGGTTCACGGCCCATCTGGGACTCCGGAACACTCGAGAAGGGGCTCATTTTGAGCAGGTTGCATGTGTTGCGCCAGTGAGGGGCCTGCTAATAGGCTGCTGAGCACTGGTGCCCCCTATGGGGCTCTTCTGGGGTAGCCCTTGATCACCATCTCTTGCAGGACTCCTGTCTCACAGGGGACAGGAGAAGCTCAAAGAGGAGTGCCAAGAGAAAGAGAGCGACCCTCCGGTTTCCACCCAGAAGAGAGTGATGGCAAAATCCACCAGCAGATGCATCCTGCCTGAGGTCAGACCATTCACCCTTCTGCTATCTTCTGGGGACTCTCTAGAATCAGATCTTGTTTGTTCATTTATTCTTATCCCACAAATGGAGGGTGGAGCACCTACTATGTGCCAGCCATTTCCCTAGGCTCAACGGGTGCAGCAGCTAGCAGATGCCTTCCTGATGCTTATAGTCTCAGAGAAACAGGCAATGAACAAGGGAACAGTAAGTAAGGAAATAAATAAATAAGCCAAGTTCCAGATAGCAGCATAAACAATAAATGGGGAGACAGGATAGAAGGATGTGTGGAGGGAGTGGAGTAGAAGCTACTCTACTTTGGACGATCAGAGAAATACCTCTTAGGAAGTAAAATGTGAGCTGAGACCTAAATAATAAGAAGGAGCAGGGCGCCTGGGTGGCTCAGTGGGTTAAGCCGCTGCCTTCGGCTCAGGTCATGATCCCAGGTCCTGGGTTTGAGGCCCACATCGGGCTTTCTGCTCAGCAGGGAGCCTGCTTCCTCCTCTCTCTCTGCCTGCTTCTCTGCCTACTTGTGATTTCTCTCTGTCAAATAAATAAATAAAATCTTTAAAAAAAAAAAAAAAAGAAGGAGCAGCCAAGCAAAGACCTGGGGAGGCAGAAACAGCAAGTGCAACAGCCCTGAGGCATGAACAAGTTTTACATATTTGAGAAACAGAGAGTAGAGTCCTTTGGCTGGAGTAGCATGGGTGTGGGGCTATAAGAGGGTGTCCATGGCACATGAAAAGGTGCTCAACATCACTTACCATCAGGCAAATGTAAATCACAGCTACAGTGAGCTAGCACCTCACAGCTGTCAGAATGGCTCAAATCCACAACACAAGAAAAAAACAGATGTTGACAAGGATGCGGAGAAAGGGGCCTCTTACACTGTTGGTGGGAATGCAAACTGGTGCAGCCACTCTGGAAAACAGTATGGAGGTTTCTCAAGAAGTTGAAAATAGAGCTACCCTATGACCCAGCAATCACACTACTGGGTATTCACTTAAGGAATACAAAAAAATACTAATTCAAAGGGATACACACACCCCGATGTTTATAGCAGCAGTATCTAAAATAGTTGAATTATGGAAACAGCCCAAGCACCCATCGACTGATGAAGGGATAAAGAAGATGCTGGGGGGTATATATATATATATTATAGACATATTTACATATAATATAGACATATACATGTATGTGTATATATGTAATGGAATATTACTCAGCCATAAAAAAGAATGAACTCTTTTCCTTAGCAATGACATGGATGGAGCTAGAGAGTATAATGCTAAATGAAATAAGTCAGTCAGAGAAGGACAAATACTATATGGTATTTCCACTCAGATGTGGAATTTAAGAGACAAAACAAATGATCATAGGGACAAAGAGAGAGGGAAGCAAACCAAGAAACAGACTCTTAACTACAGAGAACACACCGATGGTGACAGGAGGGGAGGTGGGGTGACGGGGAACTAGGTGGTGGGGTGAATAAGGTCACTTGTGATGAGCTCTGGATGTTGTAACTGCTGAGTCACTGTGTTGTACGCCTGAAACTAATACTACACTGTATGTCACCTACCTGGAATTTATATAGAAACTTAAAAACAAAGAGGGCATCAGTGGGGTCAGGGACAGATCACTAGTCACGGTAAGAACATGGATTTTATTCTAGGGGGTGTGGGACAGGATTGAAGGGCTTCTTTCACCAGGTCTTTACGAACTAGAAGGTTCTAGAGCTGGGCCAGGCTTGAGTGTGGTCCCAGAACAAGATGCAAGGAAGACAGAAGTGGAAATCAGATTAAACAGCTACGGTTCGCCCGCCAAATAACTTCATTTCCTTCATTACAAATGATACCACGGGGGGCTTGGGTGGCTCTGTCGGTTAAAGCCTCTGCCTTTGGCTCAGGTCACAATCCCAGGGCCTTGGTCTCGCCCCGTGTCAGCCTCCCTGCTTGGCGGGGCATCTGCTTCTCCCTCTACCTGCCGCTCCCCCTGCTTGTGCTCTGTCTCCCTCAAACAAAGACATAAAATACTTTAAAACAATAAAAAATAAATAAAAATGATACCACAACTAGAAATCTGCAACAATGTCTTTCCAGAACTGAGGCTGCCCCTGGGCTCAGTGAGTTCCACAGGGTCGAACACGTGGTTTCCATTCACATTCATTCCTCCCCCCGCCTCTGTGCCACCCACCTCTGCTGGCTGGTGGCACAGCCCTGGCCAGGGGACTGTGGTTCATCAGGCCAGTGAGTCCTTACCAATGGCCATCCACGATGGCCAAACCCTATACAAGGGAGTGGGGGGTTCCATAGCGGGGACGCACTGTAGCTCCTGACCTCACAGCACCAGGCTTTGGCCAGGGAGCCAAGATACGGAACAAATGGTCACACACGTGCATCACTGACCACGCATCAGTGTGAAGGGAAAGATCAGGATGATAGAGGGGCTGATCGTGGGGTCTCGAGTCTGTCAGGGCTCAGGACACGCACTGAACTAGATGAGACAGGAGTGGTGGAGGAGACAGATTCCAGCAGAAGACAGCCCACCCCAAGCCCCAAGTAGAACATGTGCTGAACACGACCCATGAGGCACGAGCCACGAGCCGGTGGAGATTCTCAGAAATAGGCTCAAAACAAAACAAACACCAACAAAGGTTTTTGTTGGGCAGAGAGCTGCCACAGCAGGGAGGGAAACATCTCCCAGAACTCTGGACACAGAAGCTTCTTTTCAGGGTCCCTGCTTGGCTCAGTCGGTTAAAGCATCCAGCTCTCGGTTTCAGCTCAGGTCGTGATCTCAGGGTCGTGAGATCAAGTCCCGAGAGGGGCTACACGCTCAGCAGAGTCTGCTTAAGACTCTTTCTCCCTCTCCCTCCACCCCTGCCCACTGCCTGGGCATGCTCATTCTCTCTCTCTTTCTCTAAAATACATTTTTTTTTTTTAAGCTGCATTTTCAGCCTCAGGTTTTTCCTTCCACTCAAAGAGTGGGCCTTTCTGGGCCTCAGCCTCCCCATCTTTCAGATGGATTACCCCGACCTGCTCCACAGGCATTTCATGGGGATCAAATGAGGTAATAGCCGTGAACACACTTTTGAACAAGCACGCCGTTCAGGAACGGGATGCGGCTGCCATCAGGCATGCCTGAGGCCGTGCCGCCCTTTAGTGATGGGCTCCCAGATCCTCCAGCCCAAACTCGCAGAGGAAAGAAACCCTGAACAGAAGCAAAAATCATTCCTACCATTTAGGAGTGAAGGTTTTAGAATCAGAACCAGATAACTTTGAGCAAAAGACCTCAGTTTTCTGAACCTCAGTTTCTGCATCTGTAAAATGAGGATAGTAACCATACCGGCCTCACGGGGTTGTGGAGTAAATGAAATGATGTGGGCAGGGTACTTTGCACCCGGTGAGACCCATTCATGTTGGACATCACTACTGCAATCTGATTTCCCCCAGCTCTGACACTTCCTTGTCAGAGAGGCCAGCCTGGACCTAGCAAAGGGCAAGCCAGCACCTCCCCACCCCCACACCCCTGCATCCCAGTGCCCCAGGGGACAGTGTCAAGGGTGGGGTGGGGGTGAGTAAGGGGTTGCAGCAGGGGCCCAGGCAACTCAGTCTCAAGAAAGCTCAAAGAAAGAGCCGATTCTAAGTTTTGAGCTTATGGAGAGCCTCCCTGCGTCCCCCAGCTTCTGGCCTCCCATGGATCCAGCCTCGGGCTAAACCTGCCGCAGTAATTCAGGGAGCCGGAACCGGGAGAGAGATGATGGTGGCGGTGGCAGCTGAGCTGGCCCCACAGGCCCCCAGAGGACAGCCCCAGCCACGCAGTCGCAAGCAAACCCAGCCAAGGGGCAGCAGTGAGGGCACAGAAGGACCCCAGGACCCAAGCTCGGGACGTTTGCTATAATCAAACCAGGAAATGCAATGGTGCATTGAGGAGACAGCACGTGCTCCCCAGACTCGCAGCCAACAGATTCGAATGCAAATGGCACAAAGGAGGACAGGAAACAAGGGAGATGATCTGGGCGTGGGGGACAGGAATGTGACTCGGCATGGGGAGAGTGTGTGTGTGCATGTGTGCGCACAGATGTGAGCGTGCTGGGGGGCAGGGCGCTGGGTGTGGCAGCAACAGAGAGAACTTCCCCAACCTCAAACTTGGAAGCTAGTGGCCGTTTTATTCTATCTCATTCTGGCCTCCTCGCCCCAGGTCTGCCTCCGTCTCTGGTTCTTTCCTCCTGCCTCTCCCTTTCTGTGTCTCTGGTCTTTCAGGCTCAGTTTGTTCCTGTTCTGCTGTCTCTGTCTCTGTCTCTCTGTCTGCCTCTCCCTGTGTGTCTCCCAGTCTCTGCTCCGTCTCTTTGTCTCTCCACCCGTGTGTGTCCCTGTCTCTCTGTCTCCTGTGGACTCTGTTCATTCTCCCCCCAGTGGCCTCATCTCATCTCTCCCTCTGACAATAGAGTATCTTCCTCCATCCCCCTCAGCTGCCTCCTCCTCCTCCTCCTCCTCCTCCTCCTCCTCCTCGATGGGAGAGGCGCTGTTTCCAAAAGAGCAGACCCTTTGGGGGATGCGGGGTTGCCAGCTCTGCATGCTTTGTGTAACATTCCTGCTGCACAAGGGCAAAGCTTCCAGCCACATTTTATCCTGGCTTATCACTCATGCCCCACCAGCCCTGGTGCCGCTGCTCCATCCTCCTCCCCAAGCGGTGCCCAGAGGAGGGGGCACATCTCAAGTGTGCTGACCACCCCCTCCCGCAGCCCTCGTGAGGGACACTGGGAGTGAAAAGTCAGGAAATTCCAGGAAATACCTGCACCCTCTCACCATCCAGAAAATGAGCCTAGGGCTCAGGAAGGGCAGCTCAACTCAGCTTTTCCCAGAGTCACAGCCATGCTATCAATTCTCTTCTATTCTATTCTAATCCCTTCCATTCTATGAACTGCTGCTTACTGGCTTCCAATTGCATTTTGTTCTGTTAGAATTTGAAAAAAATGCAAACCTACATAAAGCAGGCAAAAGTTCCTCCACTACTCAGGTGAATGAAAACACACACAAGAATTGGCTTACTCCTTATAATGTGTCCCCATCTTACAGATAAGGAAACTGAGACACGGAGAAGTTAGGTAACTTGCCAAGGACATAGCCTACCTTCAGGGACATAGGAGCCCCCGGGGCAGAGCCACTCACCTTAAAACACAGAAACGCACTTTGTCAACTCTTATAGAGCAACCTTGCCTTTCCCTCCCCGGGGCCTGTGGGGCCTGGGCTCCCTCATGTCTCTGTAGGGCTGCTCCCTTCTGATCCTTCTGCTCTCAGCCCAAAACTTATTCTCAGGCATTCCCTGAGCCCCCTCAGGACAAGAGCCCCTCAAGTGCTCCTGAATATCACACTGTTCATTCCCGCCAAAGCTGATCACATTAGAGATTTCATTGCTATTTTTTCTAAACCTGCATTCTTAGTTACTGGCTCTCCTCGCCGGTTTAATACCGATGTCCAGAACAGAGTCAGAGTTCCAGAAATGTTGCATAAACAAGTAAATGCAGAAGGAGCAAGATTTGGGCTTGTCCAGATACGATGAGCAAGAAGATCAGGAGTGTTTCAGGAGGAGAGGACCTGTGAGCAAAGGCACAGCAGTATAAAAACATGGTGTAGACCAACCCACATAGACGTTCTGCACCCTGTGCTTCTCGGTGGGGCTGGCCAGAAGGACTGGAGTGGTGGATGGCCTGGAATTAAGGGCCTTGAATGCCAAGTAAGGAGTTTGGGCTTTACCAGCAGGCAATGGGGAGCTAATGAAGGAGTAAGGGAAATGGCAGGACACCCACTCTGGTTTCCGGAGATTGACCTGGCAGGGCGAGGGTTGGGAGCAGGGATAGGCTAGGACAGGAAGCCCCACAGGACCTCACTGAGGGCTCATGGCAGCAAGGAAGATCCAGGGACCTTGAAAGGGGAGGGCAAAGGAGGCCCAATCTTGGTCTTTAGGTAGCCGTACATGGGTGCAGGGAGAATGCCAGCTGCTCATGGTAGCGGGGGCAGGACTGAGAGAGAAGGAGCCCCCCGTGATCCGAAGGCGTGCCTTAGGATTGGAAGGAGTCCCCCATGATCTGAAGGAGCCCCCCCGTAATCTGAAGGACTCCCCCACCCCATGATCTGAAATGGCCCAGATGCATTTTCTGCAAATCAGAGCAGCTCAGAATCTTTGTTTTCTATTTTTCCCCCTGCCCACTTCAGGGCAACGCGGAGCAGATTGTGTTTCCAAACACATCACAAGAATCTGCAGTGGAAGTTGGAAGAATAACCCCAGGCTTCTTGGTCTAATTCTCAAGGTCAACTGATATCATTAGAATAACATGAACTCAATTTGAGTTACAGCAGGGAAATCACGTTAGGAAATATGGGTCACTCATCGCTGAGGAATGAAGCTGTTACCTCGCGCGATCGCAAACGCGCTCAGAAACCCGTCAGCCATCCTCACCCCATGGATCGGGCTTGCTCCTAACAATGGAGTCACCCACGAAAACCCAAGACCACTTGGAGAGGGAGGGCGACGTGTGGCTGAGCCAGCACCTGCTCATGCCTGCAGCCTCCAGAGCCAGCCAGAAGGGCGGGGACGTCCCCGAACAAAGGGCAGATTTGTTCCCATTGGTTTTCATTGAGAAGCCTTCGTTGTGATTTTTGAGATTTTCCTTAAAAGCCACAGCGGGACACAGGCAGAGAGAAAGGCCCTGAGATCACCGAAGAGGCAAAACCCAGGGCTCCGTCCGCCAGGGAGGACTGGTGAAGGGGAGAAACCGCCAGCGCTTGCCCAGAAGCTGGCCCCAGCAGTAGCTTGTGTCGAGGGGTAAGTCTCCCGACCCAGAGGTGTAACCAAGGGTCGTGGGCCAGATGTAGCACACTAGAGGGGACAAGACCATCCACTTTGTAAAAGGGACCCCAGCTGCCTGCTGCCAGCCTCCAGCAGCACCCCAGGAATGTAGCTCTCAGTTGCAGAATCTCCCAAAGATTCAAAGAAAACTAGAAATTCAGAGCTTTGTATGAAATCTCCTTTTTGTAAGATTGGAGGCAACTGATTAAAAATATCTCTGAGGCTCCAGGCTGGCTCAGTCGGTAGAGCTTGTGTCTCTTGATCTTGGGGTTGTGAGTTCAAGCCCCACGTTGTGTACACAGATGGCTTAAAAAGAAAATCTTCAACAAATATTTTGGGGCTGTCACACCTACACAAAACATATCTGGGTGTTTCCAGTTTGTGACTTTCACTCCTACTCTGCCGGGAACTTTAGCCCTGGGGTTCAACTCAGGGATCCATGCTACGAGGAGGGAGGCACTCTAGGCACTGGAGCTGGACAAGGGCTCCAGCCCCTTGTGGTGGATGCCCTGGTGCCCCCCGCCCCTCAAGCTGAAGCATTTGGCAGACAGTACCTAGGAGACAGTCGGCCCTGCTCTCCGCGGAGTCACTCCTGGTTAAGAGATGGTTCACGCGCAGACACCCCCGCCCTGGAGCAGCCCACATCTGGGGGCTGATGTTGGGAGCTGGGAGTACCATGGAGTCCATTGCCCTGACCCAGAGTTCCTCAACTTGTCACTCCGGGCTCCCCAGGTTCTTGGTCATGGAGGACAAAGGCCTTGTTTGTGTGTCGAAGAAGTTTAACAGCCTCTACCCACTAGATGCCAGTAGCAACCCCCAGTTGTGACAACCGAAAATGTTTCCAGACCTTGCCAAATGTCCCCCAAGAGGCAAAGTTGCTCCCACATGAGAACCACCGCCACCCTAACGGATTAAAAGTCCCCTGGGGCCACTGCTGGTGGAGACCCCAGTCTGGGCCCTTCCCAGGCCTCTTCCCTCCCAAGGAACTGGGGATCCAACCCAGGGCCAGGGGTGGTATGGGACAGTGGAAAGAGCCCACACAGGGGACCAGAGACACCGTCTCTGTGTGCGACCTGGCAAAGGGTGCCCTTCCCCTGTCTCAGTGTCCTCCTAGGAAACACAGAGATCTCCGCTCTGCGCCTTTTGACCTCCCAAGGACTGACAGGTGTAAGGGTATTTTGACAAAATAAAAGAATCATGGGCAAGTACAATAGAAGTGATTCATATCTATGGCTAACTGTCTTACCCAAATTCAGCGAAGTGAGCTCAGCCAGACAGAGCGACAGAAAAACAGGCACACAGACAGAGGGGCCTTTGTTCACGCTGTCACCCTTCCTTGGCCCCCAGCCCCGCCTGGAAAGGGAAGCCACAGCTAAAACGCCTAAGAAACAAAATTAATTAAATTCTCAGGACCTACTAGATTCCAAAAGTTTACAGGATCTTCGAGGTAAATTTTACTCGGTAAAATGCACGGGCGATTTTGCCTTATTTGGCCACTTTCCTAACCTGGAGCAGCACGTGACTTGGCTTTTCTATTTTTTACTCCAAAAAAGTGAATTAAAAGCCTATCCGAGAAAGTTATGCTAATGCGACAAGCACATTCCACCAGCAGTGGGCAGCAGAAACAGGGGAAGAAAAGTTTGCCTCCGAAAAACACCTGGCGGGAGCCGGCACTCTAGCTCCGCCTTCCTCCGCTGCCCGTCCTCCATCCTTCCCGCCCTGGAACAGAAGGGAAGCAGCGAGATCCTGAAATAGCCTCGCTCCCAACGGCGAGGCAGGAAGCCACCAGCCCCACGACTGAAAGCCATCATGCAGTTGACACAGGGAGCCCGCCACTGCCCGCGTCATTTTCCTTCGGGGGACGCGCGGCCGCCCACGCAGCGGGGGAGGGGAGGCCGGCGGGGGTCCGCCAGGGGCGTGCTAACCCCCCACCCCCCGGAGACCTCGCCGAGAAGGCAGGGTGGACTGGGACTGGGTGGACAGGGGGCGACTGGCTTCCTCGCACCCACCCCGAAACCCCTCCGGCCGGCTCTCCCATCCCAGACCCGCGGGCTCAGCTCGCTTTGCCCTGGGATAAGCGGTGGAGTCCGCGGCTTTCTCTGGGGCCAGTAAACATGCGTGAGATCCAAAAGAACAAACAAACAGAACTAGGGTATTGAGTGAAACACGAAAAGAGAATTAGGAAATCCAAACCACTAATAATCGAATAATGTCAAAAGTAAGACTCTAAAACCCTTCTAACGTTTTTAAAGCAAAGTAATTATACAAAATAATTTCGTTCAATGGAAGCTGATTTTGATCATGGATAGGTTGATACAATATGGAAGACGTCTGCAATCCGCCCCCAAAACGTGCTCCTGTCACCTCCTGGGGTAAAAATTCTCTTACCCTGATGTACCTAAATGGGACACGAAGGCAGAAAATCTCTGAGCCCTCAAAGCAGCCTTCTTGAATCTGCACTATGATAACCCAGAGACCCCAGGGGGCACAAACACAGTGAGAGCCCCTGTGCTGAAGTGAGGGAGGGTCTCACGCAGATCTGAGTCCCTGGGAGCCGCCAGTGTTAAGCACCTGCTTTCATTTCGGCAAGTTTGGTGGAAGGTTCTAGGCCATGAGTTAGGAGCAGGGTTCAGGGCCGAGACTTGCGGTCTGACTTACAGACAAAGGAAATACAGTACTTTCTGCATCAGTGTCGCTACAAAAATAGAGAAAAGCATGATAGACGGAGGGGGCCGTTTTTACTCAGAAATAAAGACGGGGAAAGGCACATTTCCTTGTGAAAGAGGCCCAGTTCTTTCTGAAAGAAGGAACTCTTCTTGCTGATTCTAGATGCAAATAAATCTTGCCTGCCTCTCCAGCTTAGCGTCCCATTCCGCTTACCGGCTGGCCCGCTGGATGGGGCAGGGGTGGGGGCACCTGACTTTGCAAGCCCCAAACTGGGTGCTTTCGCCCTCTGACGCGGTGATCTTCCCAGGTCCTGACGTCCTCCAGGACATCACAGGCGGCCAGGGGCGGCAACCTCTGCCACTGCCTCCTGGCTACCGTGGTTGGCAGAAATCTCTCTCCACAGTTGGTGGGCAGGGTTGTGTTTATTTTGCAATTAACAAAGAACAAAGGAATTGGCAGGGGGTGGGGGGGTGCTCAAGGAGACCAGAATTCCTGCCCTGCCCCTGGTTCTGTTGACTGCAGGTCTGGATGTCAACGCCCTCAACGATTTCATAGCCGTCTCTTTTGGCCAGGTCACCAGCTGTGCCGATGGGCCTGTTCTCCAAAAGAGGCGAGGGGCAAAGCACAGCTCTGACAGGCCACCTGGCCCGCACGGGTCTGGGGTGATGAGGCCAGGTGCCCCTTTGCCCATTGGGGGTGACTTTTGGAGACCAGCAAACCAAGGGATTCTGGCTGGGCAAGTCTCAGAGAACAGCCCCTGCTGTTTCTTTGTCGGACCATCTTCAGAGAGGGCACCGGGTCCCCGTGACCCAATGAGGATGTGGCAGACCCCTGGTAATGACAGCAGAGAAATTTGGGGGGCACGGGCGGTGCTGATACAGAAGACAGGGCTCCAAATTACCCACAGTAAACAAAGCAAATTATATTTACTTCCACGGGAGCCTGAGGTTTTGACAGCAAAGAGAAACTTATGCTGGAGTTGTTGCTGCATTTATATTTAATAAATTTAAGAGAGAGATGAAATAGACTTTAGCAAGGCTAGTGAAATATTTATAAAAGCACACCGAAGCCATGTAAGGGAGAGAGAGGGAAATAAAACAGCTCACGTGTGGGATCAAATCGAGCAAGCCAGCTTTTAACCTGACAGCTCCCTAGCACTGCGGGCAAGAAAGCTGCCAATGGGCCACAGATGCACCACACCTGAGCTAGCCGGGAAGCCGAGGGAGGTTTGGAGAGGGGAGGTGGGATGGGACGGTGGTGTGTGCACAAGGCATAGCCAGCTCCATGTGGTCCAGGGCATCTGTCACACCTGCCTGGCTGCTCAGGTGCGCCTGGCATCTCGCAATGCCAGCCAAAGCAGGTTCTCCTGCCTCTGGCCTACGTCCAGTCCAGCCTATGGCCTGGTAGGAACATGCAAGGCCCCTGGGAAGCCTCACAGACCGATGGAGGCTGGACACCCCTGGGCTTCCATCTCGCAGGGAGAGCTGGTCTGTCTTCCAGCCACTGTCCCAGGAAGGTCTGGTCTTGAAGGGAAACAGGGTAGGTTTGTTGGTTTGCAGATTCATAACATTTTTTTTTTGAAATACACAAGTAATATACACTCTTGGTGGAAAAATCACTAGAAAACACATTAACAAACAAGCAAACCCTATCACCGATAATCCTAACCACTGTTGGCATTTCCAGCCTGGCTACATACCATTTATCAAGGGGTGGTTTTAATATTATGCAGGATCATTTGGAAGGGAATTCTACCTGATACTAACATGATACGGTACATGCTGGTCATTGTACCTCTCATATCTTAGCCTCAGCTCTGGGCCTTTCCCTTCACCTGGAAAATCCTTCTTTCCTGTCCCCATCCAAATCTAAATTCATCTTGTAGGCCGATGTTTACCCTGTCTCCCCAAAAGGACATTCACCATCACCTGCTGCCCCTGTGGCCCAGTTTTTCCTCTGCTGAACCCCTGTATCATCTTTTATGTTACCCCATTTGTCATCCATTCTTAGACCATCTTGTTTGCTGACCATGTTTGATACTGATTTTTCTTGTCTTCCTTGTCCCATGCAAGATCCTGCTTGTCCTCTTCCTTTCTCTCTGCCTTCATCAGGCACCCCCAGCACAGCCTAGGCCCACAATGGATTCCAGATAACACCCCACTCACAACCCTGTCCAGGGGATCACATCACATCGCTGTTTGTCGGTTCCTCCCAGGGGCAGCACGCTGATTCACAAAAATCAGGCTGGGGGATATCAGCCCACCAAATGATCCGCTGACCTAGCTACTGAGGGGTGTTTTAGACGTTTCAGTTCCCCTTTTCTACTCTTTGCCCTGTTAGGGTCAGTTCTCCTGCCAATGCATGGGCTTTCTCAAACTCTGCTTGCCTAGTGCCCTGCCTCCCCACCCAGCCTTGCCCTTGACACAGCTGCAGAGAACAAGGCTAGACGGAAGTGTGTCTGACTATTCATTCAGCAAACCAGACTTGGTTATACAAATCCTTTGCACATTGGCTTTTGTGAACAGGCTGGGAAGGAGGCTCTGAGGCAACTCTGGGACGTGGTCTGGGGCCCATCTCCCTGCCCATCCCCAGGCCACCCCCTCCAGCTTCTGAACTCGTAATACTAGGCACCTCCCATCCTCTCCTTCCATTGACAACCCCCTTCCTTTGAGCCCTGCCTAATTATTCAGAGCCCCGAACCCAAGAGAGGGCTCACTCGAACACCTCATGGAATGGCTGAGTGTCACGGGGGCCTTGCAAGAAGAAAAACCAGGACCGCAGTGGGGCAGGCCTGGGCACTGTCCAAAGCTTCCCAGAGATCCTGAAGGAGGCACAAAACAAATTATAAGCACGTCACAAGGGACCAATAATCAGTTTCATATCTCCCTACTCTCAACTTCCTGCCATGTTCTCCAGTCACGTAGAAACTTCTCTCTTCTTAGAACCCCTTGTATCCTCCTCTCCAGACCTCTGTAACCTCCACCTGGAGCACGTTCCCATCCCTTCGCCTTCACTACCTTCTTTTAAAAAACAACAACAAACAGTTTTATTGAGGTGTAATGAGAGGCAATAAATCACACACATTTGAAGAGCATATTGTGCTAAGTTTGGATCCACATAAATAATCCGGAAACCATCACCGCGGTCAAGGTAGTGAGCCCATCCATCGTGTCCCCAAATTTCCAAATTTCCTCCTGATTCTATACTCCCTCCTCCACACCCCTTGCCCCCGGTCCCCAGGCAACCACTGATCTGCTTTCTGTCTCCACAGATTAGTTTACCGTTTCTAGAGTTTTATATACATTGACTCATATGACTCCTATCACTCATATGCCTTTTTATGTCAGGCATCCTTCACTTGGCATAAAGATTTTATGATTCACGCATGTCCTTGTGTGTATCAGCAGTTCATTCCTTTATTTTGCTAGGCGTTATCCAGTTGTTAAACATAAAGCTGCTATGCACATTTATGTTCAAGTTTTTGGATGGACATATGCTTTTATTTCCCTAGGAGTAGAATGGCTGGGTTGTACAACAGGTGCACGTTTAAATTTTTTAAGAAACCGTTCAACTGTTTCTCGAATCAGCAGTATAGTAAGTATTCTGGTTTAACAGCGTCCTCACCAACACTGGGTATGGTCAGTCTTATTCATTTTAACTATTTTATTTTATTTTATTTTAATTTTTTAAAGATTTTCTTTATTTTTAGAGAGCATGAATGAGGCAGGAGAGGGGCAGCAGGAGAGGGAGAGAGAATCTGAAGCAGACTCTGTGCTGAGCGCCAAGCCCGACGGAGGGCTCATCTCAGGAGCCTGAGATCATGACCTGAGCCGATACCAAGAGTTGGTTGCTTAACTGACTGAGCCTCCCAGGCGCCCCCCTTTTAACCATTTTAATAGGTGATTAGAGGTAACTTACTGTGGGATTAAGTTGCATTTCCCTAATGCCTAATGATTCTGAGCATTTTTTTCACGTGCTTGTTTGCCAGGTGTCTTCTTTGGTGAAGGGTTTCTTCCAATCTTCTGCATTTTCTATTGGTTTATTTGTGTTCTTATTATTAAATTTTGAAAGCTCTTTATATATTCTAGAAACAAAGCCTTTATCAGATATGTGAGTGAAAACTGTCTATCATATTCTGTAGTTTGTCTTTTTATCTCTAATAATATTCTTTCAAAGAATAGAAGTTTTTAACACTGAGGAAGTCCAATTTACTGATTTTTTTTGCTTCTAGGGTTTTGATGTCATTTCTAAGAAATCTTTGCCGAACACAAGCTCAAAATTTGTCTCCTGTGTTTCTTTCATGTTTTCTTTGGAAAGGGTTCATATTTTACATTTAGGTGTATGATCCATTCTGGGTTACATTTTGTATATGACGAGGGTTATAAATCAGAGTTCATTTTTTGCACGTGGATATCCAATTGTTTCAACACTATTTGTTAAAACAACTACCTTTTCTCCATCTTTGCCCTTCTGTCAAAAGTCGGTTGTCCATATATACGGTAAGAGCCCCATTTCGGGGTTTTCTATTCTGTTCCATTCATCCCTGATCTTTACATCAGTACCACACTCTCTTGATCACTGCGGCTTTTTGTAAGGCTTGAAATCATCCTAATCCCTAAATGTGTCTTTTGCAATGTTGTTTTGGCTCTTGTACTTCCCCCTTTGCACTTCTGAATGAATTTTAGAACTAGCCTGTCAATTTCAACAACAACAAAAAAAGGCCTCGGGGATTTTGATTGGGGTTGCTTTGATCTGTAGATAAATTTGGGAAGGCATCTTAAAAATACTGAGTTTTCTGACCCATGAACAAGGCATAGCTCTCTATTTCTCTCAGCAATGTTTTGTAGTTTTCAGCTCTCACTCATCTTTTGCCAGATTTATTCCTAAGTATTTTTTTCATATTAGTATAAATGGTATTTTAAATTTTAATTTCTATTGTTCCTTGCTAGTATATAAAGATATAATTAATTTCTCTGTATTGATCTTGTATCCTGCCACCCTCTTAGTCTTATTAATTCTAGTGGTTGTTTTAAAGATTCCATCAGATTTTCTACATAGACAATCATGTCATCTGCAAATTAAGATATTTTTACTTCTTTTTCAATATAGATGCCCTTTCTTCTTTCTTTCTTTCTTCCTCCCTCCTTCCCTCCCTCCCTCCCTCCCTCCCTTACTTCCTTCCTCCCTCCCTCCCCTTCACCCAATCTCCTCCCTTCCCCTTCCTCTCCCTTTCTCCTCTCCCTCCTTCTCGGCTTCCTCCTTCTCTTCTTCTCTCTTCTCTCTCTCTTTCTCTCATTTCCCATTCTCTTTTCCCCATTTCACTGGCTAGAACCTCCAATATAGAACTAAATGGTAGCATGAGAGTAGACATCCTTGTCTTCCTCCTTATCTTAGGAGGAATGCATTCAGTCTTCCACCATTAAATGTGATATTACCCATACGTTTCTCAAGTTAAAGAAGTTCCCAGGGCTCCTGGGTGGCTCAGTGGGTTAAAGCCTCTGCCTTCGGCTCAGGTCATGATCCCAGGGTCCTGGGATCGAGACCCGCATTGGGCTCTCTGCTTGGCGGGGATCCTGCTTCCCTCTCTCTCTCTGCCTGCCTCTCTGCCTACTTGTGATCTCTGTCTGTCAAATAAATAAATAAAATCTTTAAAAAAAAAAAAAAAGAAGTTCCCTTCTAGTACTAATTAGTTGGGAATGTTTTTGTATCAGGAAAGGATATTGAATTTTAGTGAGTGCTTTTTCTGTATCAGTTAAGGTGATTATATAGGGTTTTGTGCCTTGTTCTCAAATATGGTCAATCACATTGATTAATTTTCAAATGTTAAACCATCTTGGTCATCATATATCATCTTTCTTAAATGTTATTGGATTCAGTTTCCTAAGACTTTGCTTAAAATTTTTTACATCTAAACATGAAGGATATTAGTCTATACTTTTTGCATGTCTGAAAAAGTCTCTTTGCCTTCATTTTTTTGTTGTAGTAAAATACACGTAATTCATGAAGGAATTGGTCTGTAGCCTCCTTTTATTGTAGTGCTTTTCTCTGTTTTGATATCAGGGCAATGCTAACCTCATAGGTGGTAATGTTCCCTCCTCTTCAATTTTCTAGAAAAGATGTGTAAAATTGGTATTATTTCTTTTTTTAATGTGAATAGAATTCACTAAAAGGCACCAGGGCCTGCAGTTTTCTTTGTGGGACTGTTTTTAATTACAAATTCAATTATTTTAAAAGACATAGAGAAATTCAGGTTACCTACTTCTTGGATGAGATTTGATAGTTTGTGACTTTCAAGGATTTTGTTCATCTAAAATATTGAATGTATTGACATAGTCGTTCATAAGATTCTCTTACCTTTTTTTTAAGATTTATTTATTTTAGAGAAAGAGAGAGTGGAGGAGGCAGAGAGGGAGAGAATCTCAAGCAGACTCCACACTGAGCGCAGAATCTGTCACAAGGCTCGGTACCCCTCAACCCTGAGACCATGACCTAAGCCAAAACCAAGAGTCAAATACTCAATCAACTGTGCCACCCAAGTACCCTGAGATTCTCTTATCTTTTTAATATCTCTAAAGTCTCGGGATGCCTGGGTGGCTCAGTGGGTTAAGCCTCTGCCTTCGGCTCAGGTCATGATCTCAGGGTCATTGGGATCAAGCCCCACATCGGGCTCTCTGCTCAGGAGGGAGCCTGCTTCCCCTTCTCTCTCTGCCTACCTTTCTGCCTACTTGTGACCTCTCTCTCTCTCTGTCAAATAAATAAATAAAATCTTTAAAAAAAAAAAAACTCTAAACTCTCTAGTGATGTTGGCACTCTCATTGCTGGGGAGGCTGGCGGCTGAGTCGGTTGAACATTCAGCTCTTGGTTTCAGCTCAGGTCATGGTCTCAGGGTCGGGGGATCAAGCCCTGCGACAGGTTCCAGGCTCCATGTGGAGTCTGCTTGAGACTCTCTCCCTCTTCCTCTGCCCCTCCCCATCCCACTCTCTCTAAAATAAATAAATAACTCTTCAAAAAACAACAAGCTGCTCTCATTATTGATATTAGAAATCACTGTACCCCCTCTTTTTTAATCAGTCCAATTAGAGGTTGACTAATTTTTTTAAGATCGTATTTTGTTTATTTGACACAGAGAGAGAGAGAGCAGGGAGAGCAGCTGACAGAGGGAGAAGCAAGGCAGAGGTAGAAGGAGAAGCAGACTTCCCATTGAGCAAGGAGTTCAATGCAGAGCTCGATCCCAGGAGACCCTGATCATGGCCTGAGCCAAAGGCAGATGCTCAACCAATGGAGCCATCCAGGTGTCCCAGAATTTACTATACTTATTGATCTCCTAAAGGAACTAGGTTTTGACTTCATTCATTCCCTCTACTTATAGTTCATTGATTTCCACTGTGCTTTTTATATTTGTTTTATTCTGCTTACTTTCAGCTTAATTTGCTCTTCTGTTTCTAGTTTTTTAAGGCAAGAGAGGAGATCATTGGTTTGGGAATGCTCTTCCTTTCTAATGGAAGCCTCTAGTGCTATGAATATCCCTGTGAGTACTGCTTTGGAGCGTCCCACAAGCTGTTGTGTAGTGTTTCATCATTTTCATTCAAGAAAATATCTTATAACTTTTTCCCTTTTGATTTCTTCTTAGAGCCATGGGTGACTTAGAAGTATGTCTTTTTGTTCCCAAGTATCTGTGGTCTTTCCAAAGATCTTTCTGTTACTCCTTCCTAATTTAATTCCAATGTGAGCAGATTTAAACCCTTTTAAGTTTATGGAGACTCACCCTATGGTCCAGAATATAGTCTAGCTTGGCCAATATCCCATGTGCCCTTGCATCTGCAAAGCATCTGTATTCTGCCCTTGTTGGATAGAGTCATTTGTAGATGGCAGGTAGAGTTGGTTGGTAGTGCTATTCCAGCCTTCCATACTTTTTAAAAAGATTTTATTTATTTATTTGAGAGAGAGAAAGAGAGAGATCACAAGCATGGGAAGGAGCAGAAGGAGAAGGAGAGAGGGAATCTCGCTGAGTTCGGAGACCAATGTGGGGTTTGATCTCATGGGATCATGAGATCCGGGATCATGACCTGAGCCAAAATCAAGAGTCAGAAGCTTAACTGACTGAGCCACCCAGGCACCCCAAGCCTTCTACACTCTTAACTAATTTTCTGTGTATATATTTTATTAAGTATTGACAGAAAGATATTGAAACCTCTGGCTATAACTGTAGATTTTTTCCATTTCTCTTTGTAGTTCTATTAGTTTTTGCTTCGTATAATTTGAATCTCAGTTAATAGGTATATAAAAATTTATAGTGGTTCTGTCCTCTTGATGTACTGAATCTTTTCTGATTATAAAATTACCTTCTTGTAACTGTACTAGTTTTTTGGTGTAAAGCTTTACCTTGTCTACTTTCTTTTATTAGTGTTAGCAATGGTTTACCTTTTCCCATCTTTTTATATGTAACCTATTTGTGTCTTTATCTAAAATGGAATTCTTATGCTTTTGTATGTCTAAAGAAAGTCATTATTTTTGCCTCCATTCTTTTTATTGTGGTGAAATACACACAACATGAAATTTACCATCTTAACAATTTTAACCGGACAGTTCAGTGACATTGAGTACATTCATAGGTTGTGCAATTGTACCACCATATATCTCCAGAATTCTTTTATCTTGGGAAAATGAAACTCTACACCATTAAACAATAACCTCCCATTCCATTTCCTCCAGCACCTGGCAACCACCATTCTACTTTCTACTTCGGTAATTTTGACAGAGTAAGTACCTCATATAAGTGGAATCATACAGTTTTTGTCTTTTTGTGACTGGCTTATTCCATTTAGGATAATGTCCTTGAGGTTCATCCATGCTGTAGAATATATCAGAATTTCTTTTCTTTTTAAAGCTGAACAATATTCCATTATATGTATATACCATATTTTGCCCATCCATTCATCCACTGATAGACACTTGGATTGCCTCCATGTTTTAGATGTTGTGAATAATACTGCTATGAACCTGAGTGTACAAATGTCTCTTTGAGACCCTGCTTTCAATTCTTTTGAATATTTGCCCAGAAATAGAAGTGGTGGATCATATGTAATTCTATTTTTAATTTTTTTTTTTTTACGAATTGTCATACTGTTTTCCATAGTAGCTGAAACATTTTACATTCTTACCAATGTGCCCAAAGGTTACAACTTCTCCACATTCTCACCCATACTTGTCATTTACTTTCATTCTTTTACAAAACCATCCTAATGGGCATGAGGTGGTATCTCATTGTAGTTTTGATTTGCATCTCCCTAATGATTAGTAATCTTGAAACATCTTCTTATGCACTTATTGGCTATTTGAATATCTTCTTTGGAGAAACAGCTATTTGAGTCCTTTGCCTGTTTTTTAACTGGGTTCTTTGATTTGGGGTGCTGAGTTCTCTTTTCTGAATATATTAATCCCTATCAGTCATATTTTCTCCCATTGTGTGGTTTGTCTTTACTCTGTTGACACTGTCTTTTTTTGTGTGGGATCAATTTCCAAAAAGAAGCATCATTTTATTTATTTTGGTTATTTTTATGTCTTAATCCCAGTTAGTTAACATACAATGTTGTGTTAGTTTCACATGTGCGACATAGTGACTCAACACTTCCATGCATCACCCAGTGCCCCACACAACAAGTACCCTCCTTCAACCCCTGCTGACAGTGTCTTTCAGTGTACAAAAATTTTTAAACTTTTATAAAGTCCAGCCTGTCTATTTTTTCTTTTGTTACTTATGCCTTTGGTGTGATATCCAAGAAATCATTGCCAAATGCAATGCTGTGAAGGTTTGATGCTGTGTTCTTCTAAGAGTTTTATTGATTTTGGTCTTTCATTTTTGTCCTTCTTCCATTTTGAGGTCATTTTTTTTTTATATGGTGTTAGGTAGATGTCCAACTGCATTCTTTTACATATGAATATCCAGGTTTTCCAGGACCATTTGTTTGAAAAGAGTGTTTTTCCCATTGAATAGTCTTGGCTCCCTTGTCAAAACTTATCTGAGTATGTATGTGCAGGTTTATTTCTGAGCTTTTTATTCTATTTCATTGTCTACATGAATCTCTACATCAACACCACACTGTTTTAACTACCATAGCTTTGTAGTAAGTTTTGAAATAAGAAACTGTGAGTGTTTTAATTTTGTTTTTCTTTTTCAAGATTATTCTGGCTACTTAAGATTCTGCATGAATTTTAGGATGGATATTTCTTTCTGCTAAAAACATCATTGGGGAACGCCTGGGTGGCTCAGTTGGTTGGATAACTGCCTTTGCCTCAGGTCATGATCCGGGAGTCCCAGGATCAAGTCCTGCATCGGGGTCCCAGCTCCACAGGGAGTCTGCTTCTCCCTCTGACCTTCTCCTTGCTTGTGCTCTCTCTCACTGTCTCTCTCTCAAATAAATAAATAAAATCTTTAAAAACATCATCGGACATTGGGGAGGGTATGTGCTATGGTGAGTGCTGTGAAGTGTGTAAAGCTGGCGATTCACAGACCTGTACCCCTGGGGATAAAAATATATGTTTATAAAAAATAAAATATTAAAAAAAATAAAAAAATAAAAACATCATCGGGATTTTGATATGGATTGCATTGACTCTGTAGATCATTTTGGTTAATATTGACATTTTACTAATATTAAGTCTTCTGGCCATGAATACAAGATGTGTTTCAATGTATTTATATTTAATATCTATCAACAAAGTTTTGTAGTTTTCAGCAGCATTTGTAACAGTGTTTTGTACCTCCCAAGTATTTTATTCTTTTTTTTTAAAGAAAGATTTTATTTAATTATTTGCGAGAGAGAACGTGAGTGAGAGAGCACAAGCAGAGGGAGCAGCAGAGGGAGAGGGAGCAGACTCCCCACTGAGCAGGGAACCTGATGAAGGGACTCACCCCCTCACCCCAGGACCCTGGGATCATGACCTGAGCCAAAGACAGCTGCTTAACTGAACCACCCAGGTGCCCCTATTTTATTCCTTTTGATGCTATTATAAATGGAATTGTTTTCATAATTTCTTTTTTGAATTGTTCATTGATTGTGCATAGAAAAGCAACTGATTTTTGTGTGTTGATTTTGTATATTGCTACTTTGCTGAATTCATTTATTAGTTTTATCATTTTTGTGGAATTTTTAGTTTTCTACATAGAAGATCATATCATCTGTACACAGAGATCATTTTACTTCTTCCTTACCAATTTGAATATCTTTTTCTTGTTTAATTGCTCTGGTTAGAACTCCCAGTACTGTATTAAACAGAAGTGGCAAAAATGAACATCTTTGGCTTGTTTCTGATCTTAGAGGAAAAGCTTTCAGTCTTTCACCATGAATTAAGATGTTCACTATGGATTTTCATATAAAGCTTTTATTATATTGAGATAGTCACCTTCTATTCCTAGTATGTTGAAAGTTTTAATCCAGAAACAGTGTTGAAATTTTCTTTAAAGATTTTATTTATTCACTTGACAGACAGAGTGTGTGCACAAGTGGGGGAGGAGCAGGCAGAGGGAGAGGGAGAAGCAGGCTCCCTGTTTGGCAGGGAGCCTGATGTGGCTCCATCCCAAGACCCTGAGATCATGACCCAAACCTAAGGCAGATGCTTAACCAACTGAGCCACCCCAGATGCCTCGTCGTGTTGAATTTTATTAACTATTTTTTCAGCATCAATTGAGGTGATCATGTAACCTTTCCCCTTCATTCTGTTAATGACTGTTTTACATTGTGCAGTTGTCATATGTTGGATCATCCTTGCAATCCCAAAAAATAAATTCTACTTGGTCATAGTGTATAAGCCTTTTAATATGTTGTTAGTATTGATTTGCTAGTATTATGCTGAGGATATTTGCATCAGTGTTCATGAGGAATATTGGCCGGTAGTTTTCTTTTCTTGCGGTGTCTGTCTTATTCTGGTATCAGAGTAATATTAGCTTCATAGGATGAGTTATGGAAGTGTTCCTCACCTCTTTAATTTTTGGAAAATTTTGAGAACATTGCTATTAGTTTTTCTTTAAGCGTTTGGTGGAATTCACCAGTGAAACCATCAGGTCCAAGGTTCTAATTTGTCAAGAGATTTTTGATTACTGATTCAATCTCCTTACTAGTTACAGTCTCTTCAGAATTTCTCTTTTTTCATGATTTCCTCTTGGGAGGTTTGTGTTTCTTGGAATTTTTCCCTTTCATCTAGATTATCCAATTTTTTAGTGTACAATTATTCATAGATCTCTTATAATCATTTTATTTCTGTAAAGTCAGTAGGAATGTTCTCATTTTCATTTCTGATTTTAGTAATTTGAGTCTTCTCCCTTTTTTCTTAGTCTCTCAGTCTAAAGTTTTATCAATTTGTCGATCTTTTCCAAGAACTAACTTTTGGTGTCATTGATTTTCTCTATTGTTTTTCCGTTTTCTAGTTCACTTGTCTCTGCTCTAATCTTTATTCTTTCTTCTCTCCTAGCTTTGGATTTAATTTGTTCTTCTTTTTACAGTTCCTTAAGTTATAAAGCTAGCTTGTTAACTTGAGATCTTTCTTGGTTTTTAATGTAAGCATTTATAGTTACAAATCCTCCCTTTATACTTCTTTCCTTGTGTACCCTTTTATCTTTTGTGTTTTTCTTTTCATTCACCTCTGTGTGTTTTCTAATTTCCCCTACAATTTCTGTCTTGACCCATTGGTTGTTCAAAAGTGTGTTGCTTTAAGGAATAACATGAAGGACATTAGCAGAAAGAAAGGAAAGTGAATTGGGGTAATCAGAGGGGAAGATGAAGCATGAGAGACTGTGGACTCTGAGAAACAAACTGAGGGTTTTGGAGGGGAAGGGGTGGAAGGATGGGTGAGCCTGGTGGTGGGTATTAAGGAGGGCATGTATTGCATGGAGCACTGGGAGTGGTGCATAAACAATGAATCTTGGAACACTGAAAAAAATAAAATTAAATTAAGATGTAATAAATAAATAAATAAATTAAAAGGGTGTGCTGCTTAATTTCTGCAAGTTTGTGAATGTTCCAGTTTGACTTCTGTTGTTGATTTACAACTTCATCATGTTGTGGTCAGAGAAAATGATTGGTATAACATCTACCTTTTTAACCCTACAGGCTCTACATGTAATTTGTGACCTAACGTATGGGCTATCCTAGAAAATTTCCCATGTGCACTTGACAAAAACTGTGTTTATTCTAGTTGTTAGGAAATGTGTTCTGTACATGTCTATTATACCTTGTTGGTTTATTGCATTAAGCTCTTCATTTCTTTACTTATCTTTAGTTTGGTTGCTCTGTCCATTATTGAGTGTTGGGTATTGATGTCTCCAACTGTCTATTATAGAACTGTCTACTTTTCCTTCAGTTCTGTCAGTTTTTGCCTTATGTATTTTGATGATCTGTCATTAGTTGCACATATGTTTATAATTGTTTATCTTCCTAATGTATTGAACGTTTTATTAATATAAAATGTCCTTCTTTTTCTCTCGTAAACTTTTTTGTTTTAAAGTCTATTTTTTCCAACATTAGTATAGCCACTACTGCTCTTTTGTTTACTGTTTTCAAAGAATATCTATTTCCATCCTTTCACTTCAATTTGTTTCTATCTTTGGATCTGAAGTGAGACTCTAATAGACAGTATACAGTTGGATCATGTTTTTATCCATACTACCAATTTCTGTCTTTTGATTGGAGAGTTTAGTCCATTTATATTTATAGTAATTACTGATAAGGAAAGACTACTCTGATTTTGCTATTTTTTTCCCATATGACATAACTTTTGTCCCTCATTTCCTGAACCACTGTCTTCTTTTGTTGATTTTTTTTTGTAGTGAAATGTTTAAACTCCCTTCTCAGTTCCTTTTTGTTTATGTTTATAGCTCTTTTTTTATGGTTATCATTGGGATTACATTTAATATCCTAAAGTTATAACACTCCAATTTTAATTTATACCAGCTTAATTTCAAATCACATACAAAAACTGCTCCTTTTCAACTCAATTCTCACCCCCTTTCAGTTGTTGATTTCACAAAATTAGATCTTTAAACATTGTGTGCCTCACAACATAAATCAATAATTTTTTAACTACATTAGTGTCTCAAGTTATGCAGAATACTAAATGTGGAGTTATAAACCAAAGTTACAATAGTTTTTAATGACTGATCTTTTAAATCATGTAGAAAACAAAATAGAGTTATAAACCATTGTTTTAATAATACAGGCTTTTATAATTTCTCATATACTTACCTTAGTTGAGATCTTTATTTCTTCCTATGGCTTCAAGTTACTGTTTTATGTTCTTTCTTTTCACCTTGAAGGACTATCTTAAGCATTCCTTGCAGGACAGGGTTAATGGTCTCAGTTTTTGTTCATCTGGGTATTTCTCCCTCAGATTGGAAGAATAGTTTTGCCAGATATCAGATTCTTGGTTGACAGTTTTTCTTTTAGCCTTTTGACTATATTGGCCCATTGCTTACTGACTTCCAAAGTTTCTGATGAGAAGTATGCTGCCATTCTTATTGAGGATCCCTTATATGTGATGATTCACTACTTTCTTGCTGCTTTCAAGATTTTCTGTTTGCCTTTAGGTTTTTGTAAATTTGAATACAATGTGTCTTTGTGTGGGTCCCTTTAAATTCATCTTACTTGGAGTTTGTTGAGCTTCTTGGATGTTTTTATTCATGTAGTTCATTGAATTTGGGAAGTTTTCAGCCATTATTTCCTCACGTGTTCTCTCTGCCCCTCTTTCTTTCTGGGACTCCCACCCACAATGCTTATGCTTCCATTTGATGGTGTTCCACAGGTTCCTTAAGCTCTGTTCACTGTCCTTGATTTTTTCATTTTTCAGTTCCTCAGATTCAATAATTTCCTCTGTCCAATCTTCAAGTTTGCTAATTCTTTCTCTTGCCTGTTCAAATACGCCTTTGAATCCCACCAGTGAAATTTTCATTTCAATTATTGTACTTTTCAGCTCCAGAATTTCTTTGTGGTTTTCTTTTTTATGATTTCTATCTCTTCTTGGCATTTCTTTTTTTCATACACCATTTCCTTGACTTTCTGCACATCTTACTTTAGTTCTTTGGAGACCTTTATGACACTTGCTTGAAACTTTTTGGGAGCTCTGCCTTCAAATCTTCTTCAAGGACAGTTTCTGCCAATTATTCATTTTTTTCTTTTGAATGGTCCTACCTTCCTGGTCTTTCTTTCTTTCTTTCTTTCTACCTTCTGTTTTCATTGAAAACTGGGCGTAAATCTAACAATGTGATAACACTAGAAATCAGATTCTCTCCCTTCCTTATGGTTTGATGTTTGTCGTCACTGTTATTTTTTTATTATTATTTAGACTATCTCTATATCAAGGATTAGCCTGACATGGAAATTTGAGGTCTTTCCAGTTTTCTTCTGAGCCTATGACTTTCCCTAGGCATGTGTGGTCATATCCTAATTGTTCTTATATATGCAGTAGCTTATGGATGTCCTAGACTTTAATGTCTGGTTCCCAAAAGAGGGAAAATAGAAAAATGAAGAGGTGGGGAAAGTCACCTGGAAGTCAGATCAGCTAGAGGAGAAGGTGCTTATCACAATGGGGAGAGGAGCAATAAAAAATGGCTACCCACCTCTTGGCTGTACCTCTGTGAATAGAACCTGCAATTAGCAATAGGAGCACAGATTCCCAGTATTTGGAGGACGAAGTCCTTTCTGCCCACCCTGGCTCCCATAAGCTGCACTCAAGCTCCTTCAAAAACATGGGTATGACTGCTTGCCAAAGGGCTGTGGGTGAGAGATAGAGAGCTGCTACCATGCTACAAGCTTAAACTGACCAAAATTCACTACAATTTACCATCCAACCCTCGCCTTGGAAGTTGCAAGGTTTCATTAGACTTCAGAGTTCCAAAATAGATCAGAAAGATTCTGCCCAGCATTATTATTGTCTAGGTGGAGAGACAAATTCCTGGTGCTTCATCATATTTTCAGGATCCTCTCTCTATTTACCTTCAATTTGGAAAAATATTTTCACTAGGTATAGAACTCTGAGTTGACAATTCTTTCAACTTTCTTTCAATATTGACATCCCTTGTTTTATTGCATTTCTCTGTATTGCACTATGCAGATGTTGCTGTTTACAAATTCAAGGTCTCTGGCAACCCCACACTGAGCACCATTTTTCCAACAGCATTTGCTCACTTTGTGTGTGTGTGTCACATGTGACAATATCTCACACTTTTTCATTATTATTAAGTTTGTTATGGCAATCCATGATCAGTGATTATGGCTTGCTGAAAGTTCAGATGACAGTTAGCAATTTTTAGCAATAAAGTATTTTTAAATCAGGGTATATACAGTTTTCTGCACTTAGGGCTATTACACACTTCATAGACTATGATAGAGTATAAACAAATTTCCATATGTACTGAGAAACCACAACATTCCTTTGACTCCCTTTGTTGTGATATCTGTTTTATTGCAGTGGTCTGAAATCAAACCCATGGCACCTGTGAGTTGCCTGTATTTTAAAATATGTTGTTCCACTGTCTTCTCATTTGCACTACTTCTTGTAAGAAATCTTTTTCATCCTTTGTTCCTCTACACATCATGTCTTTTTTCTTTCCTTTTCTTCTTTAAAATTTTTTCTCCTTGGGGCGCCTGGGTGGCTCAGTGGGTTAAAGCCTCTGCCTTCGGCTCATGATCTCAGGATCCTGGGATCGAGCCCCGCATTGGACTCTCTGCTCAGCAGGGAGCCTGCTTCCCCCTCTCTCTCTGCCTACCTGTAATCTCTGTCAGTCAAATAAATAAATAAAATCTTTAAAAAAAATTTTTTTTCTCTTTATGACTGGTTTTGAACCACTTGGTTAAGATGGGTTTGGAGGTAGTTTCTTTTATGTTTCCTGTGCTTAGAGTTTATTGAGTTTCTTGGAACCATGAGTTTATATTTCTCAGAAAGTTTGTAGAAATTTGGGCCACTATGACTTCAAATATGTTTACGGCACACACCTTCTCCTTAAGGCACTCTCATGACAGGTATATTTGGCCACTGAATATTGTCCCACGATTCACTTATGCTATTTACTGTCTTGCTTTCTTTGTATTATTTTTTCCCTCTTCATTTCATTTTGAATAGTTACTATTGCTTGTTTTAAAGTCCACTAGTCTTTTGTGCTGCTTTATGGCTTTATGGTGTGCAATCTCCTATTAATCCTGTCCAGTGCACTTTTCAGTCTCCATCACGGGAGCCTTCATTTCTCCTAGTTTGATCTGGGTCTTTTTCATGTCTTCTGTGTCTCTAATTAACTTTTTGAACATATGGAATAGGGTCATGAGAACTGTTTTAACGTCCTTGTCTGCTCATTCTAACATCTGCATCGGTTCTAGGTCACTTTTGATTGAGTCATTTTCCTTCATCCGGGCTCACATTTTGCTGCTTCTTCACATGCCTGGTAATTTGTAAATGGATGCCAGACATAATGCATTTGACCTCTCTGGGTGCTGGGTATTTTTATATTCCTGTAAACATTCTTGTGCTTTATTCTGGGTGCAGTTACTCTTCACTCTGACCCTTTGGGTGGTTCATTGCCTGGCCTCAGTTACCTTCCCTACACATATGGGCTGGCTGATATTCTCTTGAATATTTGCGTATTCTCCAGAGTTCTCTCTGTGTTGGACTTTCTCCTGTCAGATCCCCTTCCCTGCAAACTTTAGCCACCTTGGTCTCCCACCTCTCAGCTCTGTCACCTCAACACAGGGAGTCTGCCAGTCTCACCCTAAATTCCCCTCCCTGTGCTGTGACTTGGAGACTCCCGCAAGGCAGACAGCTGGGGCAGACGCAGGGCTCACCTCCTTTGATTTCCATCTCTCAGGGAACACGGCCCTTCATTTCTTAATGGCCAATGTCTTGCAAACCATCGTTTCATGGTTTGTTGTTTCTTGGTTGTTTTAGGCAGGAAGGTAAATCTGATCCATGCTGCTCCATGTTGGCTAGAAGTAGCATCCCCCTCACTGGCAGCTAATGACTCTTCACAACTCAATTCAAGCGTCACCTCCTCAGGTAGGTTTCCTTGACGGTCCATAGACCAGGTTAAGCAGCCACCACAGCCACAAGGCTTCCTTTGTCATAGTTCTTATCAGCCTGCCTTGTTATTATTTGCTCAGCTCCCCATCTAGACTAGAGGTTCCTAAACACAGGGATCTAGGTCTTGCTCACTAAGGCTTTATCTGGCATTTAATAGATGCTTGCTTGATTACTATTGACAATTATGGACATGTTTTAGTTCCAGAAGACTGAAACAATGTGATCAGGGATGTTCCTCTGCATCCAGTCAGACGGCAGGAATGGGGAAGTGTCATCTGGAGCGAGTGTGGGTGTAAGGTGCCCTTGGGCCCCTCTGGGGGGGGCAGGATGCTAACTCACCTGTTCTCACCCCTAAGATGGCAGAAATCACCATTGGTCGCAAGGGGAGCAGGCAGAAGCAGCCGGGAGGTGACCAGGAACTCTGCTTCTCAAGACAGCAGGGATCCTGTCTCAGAATGAAATGCCTGTGCAGATACAGCCCCGTGTTCCCTCCAAAACTCCCAGCTCCCCCAGCCCCCCACCCCCAGGTTCTGGAGAGGATCCCCAGCCCCAGGGAAGTTAGGGACTGAAGCAAGTTTGCAAATACAAGAGATTTCACATGATATTCAAGTCTGCACTTGGTTGGGGAGTGGGGGGGAAGGAAAAAAAAAACCTCCCTCTTTTCAAAGAATGAAAAGGCTTCCCCCACCATCCCCTCCCTTTCTCTTCAATGATGGCATTTCCATAAGAGAAACTGCTTGATGGGCCTGTTCCCTTTAAATTATTTTCTAACGATCCAGGCTGTCACACAGGCCGGCTGCCTCTCCTTGCCTCACCTTTCCTTTCAATTACTTTCCTTCTTAAGCAGAACAATGGCGGCGGCACAGCCTCTCCTCGCTGGGACCGCTCGCGGCAGCTCCGTGCCTCTGCGGCCAGGTCCCTGGGCCGGGCTCCGGCTTTGTTCCCCTGGCCAGACGGCCGCTGTTTCATCTTCCCGGCTCCCCTTTCTGTGCCATTTAAACTTTAACCTGGTAGTAACTTTGCCCGCCTTGATTCCCAATTCAAAGGCTGGCAGATGAAAAGCCCTCCCCTTGGATGTGGCTTGAAAACTTCATTCCCAGTCTCTCTCTTCTTTGAACTGCCTTGGAGCCTTTTGCCCAGACTCTTTTATTCGCCCTGGGCCTCTAGCTTTCAGGCCTGGGGGCTTGGGAAAGGTAGCCAGGGAGGCTTCTCAGTTGGGGCCCGAAAGGACCCCAAGTGCCCCGGGTGGGTGACTCTTGTGCCACCCCCCCACACACACACAGTCCGGGGCAGGGGGTCTGGATCAGGAGACCATCTCTGGCCTTCCGGACCAGTCTTCTGCCCTCCCCCACCCTCCCCCATCTCAGCTTCCCTTCACAAGCCCCAGACCCACAGCACTTCAAGGCTTCTGGCCCCAGGTGCATCCTCCAGAAACTTTTTCCTTTTCATTGCCAGGCAGGCTGCTTGCTGTTTCGGATGTCGGGCAAGGCACAATGAGAGAATTCTGTGATCACAGAAAAATTCCGGTAATCAAGACCAAGTGGGACAGTAATGGAAATGAACCAGGGAGAGGGGAGAAGTAAACCCTGAACCAGACCCAACTTCTCCTCCCTCTCCAGGCAGGTCCTGCACAGCCGGGCCACTCAGCCTCCTTGCCCGCCCAGGGCTCCTAGGGATCCGCTTTGTTAGATGCTCGGTGTCTTGCTTGTCTCCCAAGATGAGCTCCCCCACCACCCTTATCTCTGCTGACAGGAGGAAAGAATACTGAAGTGGGTCAAACGTGTCTAAATCTGTTAATTGACCTTATTCAGGAAAGGGTCTTTACACACATAACTAAGTTCAGGAGCTTGAGATGTGGAGACCATCCTGGATTATCCAGGTGGACCTAAATGCAATGACTAGTGTCTTCATGAGACACAGAGGAGAGGAGGAGGCAGAGAGTGGAGCAATGTGGCCACAGGCCACAGACCACCTGCAGCGGCCGGAAGCTGGAGGAAGCAAAAACAGATTGTTCCCTAGACCCTTTGGAGAAAGCGTGTCCCCACTGTCACCTTAATTCCGGACTTCTGGCCCCCAGAACTGTGCAAGAATAAATCTCTGCTGTTCTAAGTCATGAAGCTTACAGTAATTTGTTACAGCAGTCTAAGGAAGTTCATGCAAGTACACAAAGGTGTAGAGGGGAGTTCTTGTGGATATTCACACTCTGCCCCAGTGCCTGGTTCCGGGGGCGGGGCGATGCTCAGCCCCTCCCCAGCCTTAGAAAATGGGTCCCCATAGGTGTCAGCCAATCATGATTGTCCTAGGACCCTCATCAGTGACTTAAATGTGGGTGTGTGACCTTATGCTAGCCAATGAGGTGGGAGGGGAAATTATGCTGGGAGGAAGGTATGCTGAGGACAACCTCTTTTTCCCTGGTGTGATCTGCTCTACCAGTGAGTCCGCACAGCCAGCCTGAAGGTTGCAGGATGGAAAGCCAGAAAGGGCCTGCAGAAGGTAGGGCAGGAGCAGGCAATGATACAACCTAGACAGGGATCCTGGAAGGACAGCTAGAAATAGGCTCAGGGTAGACCAGAAGTCTACCTGCCTGATTTGAGAAGACCATTAAAGAGAACTCCTTCCAAAGGCAGAGCCAGACAAGCCAGCTTAGCTTTATAGCAAAGGTTTGAACTTGGGGGCCAGGATTCTAGTGTCTGGAAGATAGATTTCTCTCCTGACCACACCCCATAGATACATGTTCCAAGTCCTTGTGAAAGAGAAAAGCTATCAACAAAAATTGAAAGGCTGGTCTGCATTGAAACTCAAAAGACATCAGGACCTATGACAGCAGCAAGTGTTAAGGGAGAAGAGAACCCTCTCCCCCCGCAGCTCAGTGCAGGGAGGACTCCAAGATGTGGGGAGTCATTGGCTGCTGGAGAGCACCAGCCCCTCAGCGTCAGAAGTGTGAGGCTCAGAGGCAGCCACGAGGCGAGGAGACAGAATGGCCCACCTGGGCAGCAGGACGCAGCGGAGGGTCTTGGGTGTGTCCAGCTGACACATGGTGCCAAGAAGGGACCGGATCCAGTGGGGAGCAAGGGGCTGAAGGACAAGCCTACAGATGCGGGACTGTGCTACTGCAAACAGCCTCTCAAGCAGGCATATCTGAGGGACACCGGAGCAGAATAGGAAGGCCTGTCCCCGTGCCACTTGGTAGCTAACAGGTTTGTTTACGATCCCACAGGAGACAAGCCTAGAGAGTCCCCCAAACCCCTGAGTGATGGTTTGGGGGATTTCAGGAGTCCTGCCAGATCGAGGAGCCACACAAATACACACACAAATACACATCACTGTTGTTGCTGCCCCTCGTGGCCTTGGGCTGTGTGGCCCCGCGGACGCAGTTCACATCATTCAGCAGCGGCACGCATCCAGACTGAAGTGCTCCACTGCCCACCCTGTGTAACCTCCCTGTGCATATCAGAGTCCTCGGAGGCCTGCCAAAGAGGCCCGTACCCAGGCCCCACCTGGGTCCTGTCCCAGGCTCATACTTGTTCAAGGCTGCCCAGGAGAGGCTGATGCCCTCTCAGGACAGAACCCTGACTTTCTTCCAAACCAAGGAGCCTCAGTTTCCCCAGCTCTAACGTGGGAGGTTGAGCTCAGCGGCTTTCCGGGACATTCTCAGCTCAGCTCTACTGTGGGCTGAAGGGCTGCTGAGCATGAGAGGTGCCCCACCCCCAGCCGGGCCAGAGAGGAGGGAGGGGCAGGCGGGGACTGTACAACCCCCTCCTCCCAGACTCTACGGCAGTCACTCCCCATGTCTTCTGACTGAAGGTTGGGCCTTCAGCGGTCTCCCAGCCCTGGGTAGGTGTGGGGGAGGAACATCCTCTCCCCGCAGGAGGCAAGAGTCACCCCGAAGCATGACTGTGCTAATGGGTCTGCACAGTCGTTAGGCAGAGGACGGACCTAGTGGGGCCATCTAAACCACATTTAACTCCTCATTTAAATTTACTAACAGATGTAAACTACCCTCAACGAGAGACATGGGCCATAAGCACCCTTTCTGTGACCCACTCTGAGGAGGCTGGGCTTTCATTTCAGGGTGGATGGCCTTCTGGAGCGCTCTGGGCCCTATGATGACAGGCAAAACAGAGGGCAGGCGACCCCAAGCTCTCCTCGTGGGAGGCATCCACCATCCAAAAACTCCCTTGCCCCCTGCAAAGGTCCCAGTGTCCTTCACTGCCCCACATTTGTGCCTCCTCATGCATCACAGAGACCCCAGGCTCAGCAGCTTGGAAAGTTCCCCGGTTGTGAGTCAGAGATAGTGGCATCCAGCCCTCTGGAGCAGAAGCCATACCCTCCCCGATAGGAGAAGTGAAGGTCCAAGGGAGGCCCAGGAAGCCCACCAGCTGTGTCTTCAAGAGGCCTGCTCACTCGGGGACCCGGCCTGTAGCTCCAAGGCCTGCTCAGGCAGAACTTTAAGAAGGAGCTTTTTGCAAACTGCTGAGGCGCTTCTCTGTCAAGGCAGAGCCATTAGCCATCTTCAAACAAAACTTCTCTGTTCACAAAAGGGCCTTCAGGTGGGCCAATGATACCCATGACATGGGGAAGAATGTGACCACACTTCTGGGGACCTGACCAAGTCTACTTTTCCACAGCCCTCACCCCTGCTCCCTACCTCCCATGCTGTGGATGCATTTGCCCTGGAGCCCAGGAACCTCATGGAAGAAGTGACACTTGCCGCCTTGCTTGCTAAAGCATCGGGCTTTGTGAATTAGCAGAGTCCTGACCACAAACCCTGGCTGGAAGGGACCCAAGGAAAGGGGATGTCTGGACTGGGGAAGAGGCTCTTCCCTGTATTGATTGTCAGGAGGGGAGATGGCTCTGACACAGCCTGAGCCCACTCCTGGCCCCGCCACTTGGCTTGGAGGGTGGAGTTTGGGAAGCATGATTGGCCACGTGGGTGTGAGCTCAGATTCTGGAACACAAAGAAGCCAAACATAGACCAAGGGCAAGTAGGAACCCTTCTTTGGAGAACCCTGTCCACCCGCTGGGGGCTGAGAACATGATCTCCCCCCAGTACCCCAGCGGCTCAGTAGCCCAGCCAACCTGTTCCCACCAGATTTATTTGTCCTTCCTACTGGGGTCCCATCAAGACAGATACCTTGTCCTATTCGCCAACACCTAGCACAGAACTAATAATTCATAACTGTGGACTAAGCAAACAAATAATAACACATCTGAATCCCATTTCATGTGTGGACACATCTTGGTATCCACATGCTTCCCCACTCTGTGGATTTTCCACAGCAAACACCTCCTCCTGGCTCCTAGCCCACTTCGGGCGTCCCACCCTCACTTTCTGTGAGCTCAAGGATTACAGACTAATCCTAATATATTTGCCTGAGCAAAACCTAATTAGGAAGGTAAATCTGAAAAAAATAAAAGGTAAAACAATATAAAAACCCAAGGAGCGTGCCCCCTAGCCCCCAGACAGAAGAGAACGTGGTTTGGACTTCCTCCTTCTGCAGCGTCCCTCCCTCTGCTTAACGAGGAGACAGGTCCCCTCTCTCCACCAGGCAAGGGCAAAGGAAAGGCAGAGGATAATTTGTTTAAAAAGGCAGCGGGGCCTGGAATCCCGCTGTGGAAGGGGCCTTAGGAAGGGGGGCTGTTGACCTGTCTTCCTGCTTCCAGGGCTTGGAATTTCAGATCGCCTGGAGGCCCTAGCAAATGGTTAGGTTATTTCTCTTGAAAGAGATGAAAGTCCAATTCAAAATGACTTTTAAACCAGAAAGGTAGGGGTGTGTGTGTGTGTGTGTGTGTGTGTGTGTGTGTGTGTATGCGCGCATGCACGTGTTGGTGTTTGCGTGCGTACGCACATATGCAGCATTCATTGGTTCATGTCACTGAAAGACCAAAAGTAGGACCGGCAGAATACAATGACTTAAACAAAGAACTCTGCATTCCCCCTTTATCCTTCATACTGCAAGCAGGCTGTGTCCCAACACTAACCCGACCCCTAGGTTCTATGCCTGCCTCTCCAGGACCAAGAGCAGGAAGAGCCTCTTTTCTAGCCTATGGGGTGGCGGTGATTGAGCCTGATTGGTTTCTCTTCAGCCACGTGGGCATTCATGAGCCAATCACACGGTCTGAAGGATTTGATGCTCTGATTGGTCAGCCGTGGTCACATGTTCCACGTTTGACATCTGGGTATGGTCCAAACTATCTAACTCGCAAGGACTTAACATGAGGGAGGACGTGGTTCCCTAAAGAAGATAAGCAGCAAGAGTTTGTTCGATTTCACAAAGGGGAATTGAGGCTGCACAGGCAATAGGAGGCATCCGCTGTCAACTTGAACCATGAAGAGGACAGGGAGGGTTTTAAAGTTCGAAGGGCAGGACAGACAGGGCCAGGAGGTGGGGGTTGCCGTGAAGTGAGCCACCGGGGCCGGAGTGGGCCCTGAGCTGCTGGGCTGAGTGCAGAAGGGGCTTCCCAAAGTCAGACCCATACATATCAGGGGGTAGGCTCCATGGGCACATGCTGAGATGCTCCTGGGGCTCTGGATGGTGGTGAATTCAGGGCCTGAGCGGGCTGTTGAAAGGAGCATCTGAAAAACCTCACTTTGAGGAACACCAAAGCAATCTATTGGCTTCATGTTCTGCTTTGTACGGGAATAACGGAATGCGAAAAGGAGAAAGAGAAGAGGAAGCAGCAGACAGGCCACCTGATGGCCAGGGAGCTGAGACGTTGTTCTTGTGCAGCCCCTAAACCCAAACCAACTTCGGTTTTCCTGGGGCAGCTGAGTTTTTGTTTGTTTGTTTGTTTGTTTGTTTGTTTGTTTTTAAAGCATCAAGAGAGAGCAGAGAGCTGCCTTCAGGCTACAGGGCGCTGGGGATTGGTGAAGCAGCCCAACCTGGGGCAACTTTCAAGAGATGGGCTTCTAAAGATCACTTTTAATTCAGTTCAGAGTATTTACCAGGCTTGTAGTGTGTGCAGAACACGGGCTGTGTCCTGCAGAGTCAGTGGACAAGAGAAACTCCATATGGCTTCTGAACCTCCACTTGGGCCCATTGCCGCCATGACCTGGAACGTCATCACTCTGTCTAGGGATCCATCTCATCCTCGAACCCCTGCAGTGGCAGAGATACCGCCCAATCCTCTGGAAATCTCTTGTGCCTGACCTGGTGTCCTGTATACAGGAGCCACTCCACATTTGCATCTTGTCATGAATAAGCGAATGTTTCTCTATAATAACGGGCATAACAAAGAGGATTGCCATCTACTGAGCACTGTTTATATGCCAAGTAGTTAAGAATCCTATCAACCCAATGGTCATCATTTCTTGTAACTTACTTGTTGAGAACCTGCTGTGTTCTCCTGCCAGACATAGAGCAGAACATAAGAAACAGAAAGCCACTCTCTCACGGAGCCTACACTATGGAGCATACAGCCATCCCCATCTTCAGATGAGGGAACTGAGGCTTCCAGGGAGTAAGGAGTGTATGCTCACTGTTGCACAGACAGGAAATGGGGACGCTAGCTTCCCCTGCTTCCAAGGTAAAATAAAAACCAAATTCAGTCATACAACCACCGAAGAAGGTGTGACTAATTTTTCTTTGCATTGAGGGAAGTGAAGAAAGATGCCCCAGAGTAGGCAGCACTGAGCTGACCCTTGAAGGATGGAGGAGACTTTCAGCCTGAGGAAGAAGCGTGAAAGAGGGACCGAGGGAAGGAGAGTGGGGCCAACAAAGATTCAGAGTTGGGAAGGTCGTGCCATTAGGCTGGGCTTGTTGGACAGCGGGTGTTTCATGTAGCTGATGAAGCTGCATGAGAGTTGACGACCAGCTCTGGGAGACCAAGGGCTTGCCCTCTTGTGATCGGTGCCATTTATTAGTTTTTCATTCTGTGCCAGGCACTGTGCTCGCCACTCTCCGTGGATCATCTTCCAATACTCTTATTTATACTATCTCTTTGTAAGTACTTATTAAGTACTTATTACTACTACATTCAAATCCAATGGCTATTCCCACTGTACAGATGGAACAGCTGAGGCCCAGAGAGTCCAAGTACCTGCCCAAGGCTGGAACGCAGGCAGCCTGCCTCCCACCATGAGGTGTCCTGCTGCGTGGAGGGTGGGCAGTCTGGGGGAGGCAGGTGGTTGAGAGCCCTGTCTTCCTCCATCTGTGCTGGCCCAGCCAGAGGAGGACTGAAAAGGCGCTGCTCCGAGGGCCCAACCCCTTCCAAGCCCGCGAGCAGAGCAAGGAGCAGATGGGAAGTCGCCCACCCAGGGACCGGCTCCAAACCTTCCAGAAACCTGCAAACATGAAACAATCACAGATGAGAGGAGGCTTGAAAGCCACCGTTTTTAAAATAAAAGGAAATCGCATTGTAAAAGCCCTGGCAAAGATGACAAAAAAAAAAAAAGAAAGAAAGAAAAGAAAAAAAAACTTGTTAAGATCAAAAATGCAGCCAAACCTCAAAAAAGAGGCTTGGGATAAAGGAAGGGAGTGGGGGTTTACCTGGGGGCTTCCAAGGGGGCTTCTGAAGCGGGTGAGGGCGGGGCTGTCCCCAGCCTGAGCTGGGGCAGGGCTGCTCCTCATCCTCCCCTGTGAAGGCCCCTTTCATGTACCCCCCGACCAGGCCTTCAAGGCCGGATGGTGGCGCAGAGACATCGGACACCCATCAACTTTTCCAACTTGAAACTCATTTCTTTCCCTTTAAACTGAGGAAACTTGGAGTCCTTTTAAGACACAGAGAATGGCAGGGATTCAAATGGTACCTTCTCCCAGCCTTCTCACCCCACCTTCCCCGATGGAGGTGGAGGGGCTTTCTGGCCCCACCTGGGAGAAAGTTAACTCTTCACCCAGGTGACCAAGGGCAGGCCTGGGGGACAGTCTGAGGCCAGAGTCAATTAGCTGTCCCTCAGAAGTTTCATCTTATCCTCAGGCCCCCGAGGAACAGATGACCAGACAAGCCCCCAGCACAGCTCTGACTGACAGCAGGTATTCTATGGGGATTTATGGCATAACATTTCTCGAAAATAATTTTATCCTGCCACACAGCAAAGGGGGAGTAGGGAAGAAAGAAAGACCTCAAGGATCCCCAAGACTCAGCTCAACCTTTCAGAGTCTCCTCAGCCCCGCCGGAGGGCTGGAGGGGTGGGCAGGGGCTCCTGTGGCCTCTGGCTCTGATGGCGGACACTCTTCCTAAGACTTCCGCGTCCTTCAGCTCAGAGAGGAGCCCATGAAATAACCAATCTGGACCGGACCCCGTGGAGCAGGCCAGAGGGGTCCCAGAGGACCCAGGCGGAGTGGGGGGAGGTCTTTGTGTGTCTGACCTGGCCGTGGGCAAGCTGCCACTCAGTGGCAGGGTAGGGGCCGGGAAGGTGTGGCAGGGTCCCCCACCTCAGGGCACACTGGGCCCCAAGCACAGGGACAGAGGCACCCACCCACTCTCACACAGACCACATGGGCTGGGGTCCTTCCCAGCCTCCCTTCCTTGCCAGCCAGTGACAACCTGCACGTCTCCGGGCCTCAGCCTTCCCCTCCGGGGTGGGGACAGGACCCTGAACCTGCCTGCCGCACGCGGGGATGTGAGGGTCACAAGCGGCCAAGTTGGCCGTACCGTGCCGGGCTTCCCAAGACCATGGACAATATACACTCTGACAGAGCAGGGTGGGGGTGGGGGTGGACAGAGATGGGCCAAAAGTGACAAACAGGAGCTGAGAGGACATCAGAGGAAGAAAAGGAGGGGGGCAGACAAAGAGAGATGGGGTGAGCGAGACAGTGACACAGACACAGCCTGAAGCAGAGACAGAGAGGATCAGAGACCAAGGCAGAGGGACAAAGGCGGCGGTTGGGGGGGAGGTCGGGGGGCGTGGGGAGAGTGAGACAGACTGGCAGGACCAGAGAGGAGGATCCAAGTGGCAATATCCCCCAATCCCAGATACACGCACTCAGAAGCAACACACACGTGTGCTCAGTGCCTGTCCGCCCATCTGTCCATCTGTCCGTGCAGCCCTTCAGGGGATCCTGGCACAGCCCTCAGGCCTTCAGGGAGTCAGTACTGGTCTGACAGGCCTGGGCTGGTGAGGCTGTGGAAGCAGAAGCTGCTGTAGCTGAGAGCCAGAGGCCCTGGGGGCAGGCTGCCCTGGTGGAACACTAGCCAGGAGCCTCGGTTTCCTCATCTGCAGAATGGGAATTATATTACAACCCACTTCATGGGGTCACCATGAGCTTCCATAAGTAGACACTGAAAAGCGCTCAGCACCGGCCGGTTGCCTATGAACACAGCCTCCTTCCTCAGGGGCCTTTGTCGGCCGCTCCTCCCCCTCAGGTCCTCCCTTTCTCCATCTCTTCTCCTCTTCACTAAGACGCCCTCTGGCTCTGGGACCCCTCTCTGCTGGCCCAAGGGGCACAGCAGCTCCCAGATTAGCAGCAGTGTCCATTCACATGGACACCCGCCTGCTGCCCACGAACACCAAAGCCCTCCACGGGGAGCCTCACGGGGACCCGGCCCTCCCAGCAGGGGACTTCATGTGCGGAACAGACACTGGCCCCCCTGGTGACACACTCCACAGGGCCAGCCTCTCAGAAGTCAAGAAAATAAATGCCAAGATTCATCTTCCTTCCCTTTAAAGAAATTCCTATATTAACGGCCAGGAAGCTGGGTGGATGGGGGTGTGGGCTGGGGGCGATGTACGGCACAGGTGGGTCTCACTGAAGCTGACGAGCTGCCTTTGCTCAGAGATTTCAATGCTCCAGTTCCTGGACAGTTGTCAGCCTCATGACTAAAACCTCCCAGGACCTACGGCCAAGGAAAGGGCCAAGAGGTCAGCATGGCACAAAAAGCACAGACTCGAAAAAGCAAGGTAGGTGGTACGGGGCCTGCAGGAGGTGGCAGCTTAAATGTCACCCCCTCAGAGAGCCCTCCCTGGTCCACTCCCTCCAAGAAGGCCCATCCACAGGCACATCCTTCCCTGACTCTCACTGTTCGAAGTGCATACATTTAGTTACCTACCGGGGAACTTGACTAGACCCTGAGCAGACCGTGCCTGGGAAGCCCCTCTGTGGCGGTCAATCCTGATGCTCTGTGCCTGGGACAACATGGATCCTCTTGCGACAGTTTTTTAAGGAAATAGGAGGTACTTCGAATTCATGGAGAAGCTGGGCCGGGGCTGGGAAGGGAGAAAATTTGGAAGTCAGAGGGGAGCTGGGTTCCAGGCAGAGAGCTTTAGACCCAGGAGGGCAGGTCACCAGGGTCTCAGCCCTCTGTCCCCACCTGTGCAGCCTAGGAAGGTCCCCTCATTGCCTTCCACCTGTGTCTCCCCTCCTGGAGAATGAGGGGATGGCACAGAAGTGACAGAGTCGCTGGTAATGCTCCCAGAGCACGGGGGTTGGAGAGGTTTTCACAGGTACTATATAATAAAAAAGTATTATTACGTTGAACCAACAAAAACGGACTTTCTTATAGATCAGAAAAGGCTAAATATTAACAATTTCATATGGTTTGACCTAACAGTAATAAGAATCACAATAATAATAATCGAGTTTTACAGGGACTCTGATATTGGAGTGGATCTGAGGTTCTTTTAGGACAAAGAAATGACGGGTTGGTAAAAGGATTGCACGTGGGTGGCTCAGTCGGTTAAGCGGCTGCCTTCCACGCACGTCATGATTTGGGGTCCTGGGGTCCAGCCCCGTGTTGGGCTCCCTGCTCAGCGGGGAGTCTGCTTCTCCCTCTGCTCCTTGCCCTGCTCGTGCACACACTCTCTCTCTGTCTCTCAAATAAATACATAAATCTTTTAAGAAAAAAAAAAAAAAAAAGGATCCCTGAGAGCCCTGTTAGCCTGGTCTATTTTGAGCCAGCCATGTGTGACGTTAAACAAGTCATTCTTGGGGCGCCTGGGTGGCTCAGTGGGTTAAGCCGCTGCCTTCGGCTCAGGTCGTGATCTCAGAGTCCTGGGATCGAGCCCCGCATCGGGCTCTCTGCTCTCTAGGGGAGCCTGCTTCCTCCTCTCTCTCTGTCTGCTTCCTCCTCTCTCTCTGCCTGCTTGTGATCTCTCTGTCAAATAAATAAATAAATAAATAAATAAAAAAAAAAAAAAAAAAAACAAGTCATTCTTCCCTCAGAGCCAAGCAGAGATGGTCAGCACACCCAGCCTGGTCCGCAGGACTGCTCCCAGGACACAAAGGGAGAAGTGTCTGGAAATTAGAAGAGTGGTCCAAATGTAAGGCAAAGTCACCTTTGTTAAAGGTGAACACCCCTAACTCCACCTCAGGGCAAAGCAAAAATCCTGGGGTGCAACCAAAACGGTTGAGAAACATCCATACTGTGGAGGAGAAGAAAGCAAAGCTTCCACCATTACCCCAGGACACTGTAGCCAACCCCAGCTGTGCTTCCCAAACAGCACTAATTATTACAAAATACACACCCACCCACCCCCCCACACACACACCAATAATAAATAAATAAAGTAAGAAAGGACAAATGTGAACAGAATTTTAATGGAAAGAACATTGGGGAATCTCCTGCCTGCTCTGTGACTTTGGGCAACTTATTAACCTCTCTGACCCCTAGCTCCCTTACCTGGGACATGAGAGTAAGACCATTCCTTTTGCAGGACTGTCCAATACCTTCCAGCCGAACACCACCAAGAACACAGCCTTAGCCTAACAAAGTTGGGTTCACTGGCGGCTTGCCTGGATGGAGAAGGCACACTCATGGGTTTCCCGGGAAAAGGACGCGAGAAAGATTATTCTCGGACTCTGGCTTGTGTTAAGTGATATTGTGGGCTTTTCCTCTGGGTCAGAGGCTGTCGGGAAGCAGGGGTAATTCCAGGGTTGGACATCTTAAGGATTCTTATCTAGAAGACAGGAGGAACCAAGTGAGGCCGCAGCTACAACTAGTAAACATTTTAGCCAGGATGAGGATACTTGGGTAGTTCTGTGGTTTGGGTTCACATTCTGCCGGAGCTCACACATGATTATGGAGGGGCCTGGTCTGTGTTTGCTTTCTAGTCTTGCCTGATGGCGGTGCTCTGTGGAACTGGTTATGCCCACGGGCCCAGCTGCCTGGGTCAGGTTTTACATTACTCTCTGAGGCTCAGAGGGTCTGTCGGGGGCTCTTTCCTTCCGTGGTTTTTAGGAAGCTAACATGCCCATACTCCATGAACCTTAGGTCTAGTTTCAGCTCTGCGGAGCCATAGTGGTCCAGAGGCTGACACGTTACGCATCTCAGACTGCCTATAGCCCAGACTCAAAGGAGGATGAGGCAGGTGTACACTGGGACACTTCGGGCTGTAGTAGGGCTTGAGCTGGGTTTTTAAGGATGAGTAGGAGATGCAGAGGGAGGATGGTTGACTGCAAAAGAATCAGCGAGCAGAGGCTAGATTAGTCCAGTGTGGTGCCCAGATCCAGCCACCCCTCCCCCTCTCCCCTGTAGTCAATGGGGCTCAACCCCTCCCCCAGCTCAGACCACAGGATTTGGGCTGCGCTGCACCTGGCACTGGGAGGAGCACATGACCTGTTCCCGCCAACCAGCACATCACATCCATGGCTACATGACTGTTGAGGGCAGGCCTGGGAGCGGGCTGGTCTAATCAGAGAGCCTCTCAGAGCTTTCCTGGGGGATGCTGGGCAGGGCTTCTGGTCCTTTCCTATGTGGGAGCCTGGAGCCTTTTTTTTGTTTTTTTTTTTCTCCTAAAGGATAGTCTTTTTAATATAGGGTACTGTGAAAATTGGACAGCCACCTGTAAAAGGACGAAACTGGACCCTTGTCTTACACCACATACAAAAATTAACTTGAAATGCATTGAAGACTTGAAGGTAAGACCTGAAACCGTACAATTCCTAGAAGAAAAGTAGGGGGTAAGTTCCTTGGCATTGGTCTTGGCAATGATTTTTTGTCATTGACACTAAAAGGTAACAATAGCAAAAATAAATAAGTAGGACTACATCAAAATAAAAAGTTTCCGGGCAGTGAAGGGTAACATCAGCAAGATGAAAAGGCACCGATGGGGTAGGAGAAAATATCTGCAAACCACGTGTCTGATAAGGGGTTAAAGATATATATATAAGGAACTCATAAAACTCGATAGCAAAAGAAATCCCAAATGACCCTATCAAAAATGGACCAAAAAACTGAGCCATTGGAGGTTATTCGGTGAGCTTGAGGGGAACACGTAAAAGCTGGGCTCCAGCCCAGGGAGAAGGGCAGAAAAGAGCAAAGAAAGAGAAAGAAGCAGAGGCTTTGGGGCCGTCTGTGCCCTGTGTTGAGCTGTTCCTGAGCAGATCATCTTGGGACATTTCCATTCCAGGAGCTGGTGAATTTCTTCTGGGCTGAAAGCAGCTGGAATTGTGTTTCTGTCACCAAACACAGGCAACCAAAAAAGCCTGACTGATTGACCGCGCATTTCAGTTCCAGCCTCCATGCAAGACTCGGTCCCCAGCATCCTGTTCCGGACCCAGTTTCACAACTGGAACTTCCTTCTGTACCAAGTCTCCTTCCCCTCCCAGTCTCCCACCCTCTTGGCCACTCTTGCTAACTTCAGGTCTCCGGAGTTAGCTCCTTTCCCGCAAGGGAGGAGCAAGGAACCCATTTCACAGATGAAAAAGCAGAGGCTTACAGGTCCAAGGCCCCACAGCCCATGCCATGGTGGGGCTACACCCGGCTGAGTTCAGCGGTCTGTTCATCTATGCCAGGCCCCTCTCAAACGCTGCCTTCTGACCAAGTTATCCACAAGTTATCCACAAACATTTGTCAGTACGTGTAATTACACCCAGCTTTAGGCCAACCTCTGACACAATCCCTAGGTGAAGGAGCATCTGTGAGACCAACTCAGTCACCACAAGACCCCCATCAGCCTACTGCTCATGCCCAGGTTCTGTGGTGCCCATGGAAGGGGAGGTTCAGTAAGGCCAACACCCAGGCTTCCATGTCATAGAGAGGCACCTGAAGAACAGTTAGGGTCTGGGAAAGGACAGAAAGATGAGAGTCTGGGCCTCACAGTGGAAATGGTGCTGGCCTTGGAGTCAGGCAGTTGTGGGCTCAAACCCACCCTTTCCTAGCTGCGCAACTGCCTGGTTGAGTCTCAGAGAGTAATGGTTCCCCTTCCTCTGGGTTCCTCATCTCCCACCACCCCTAGGTCCCAGCACCCTCTGCAGGCATTAACCTTCCAGTGGCTGGTGCCAAATCCTATAGGAGGAGTTTGCTGGCTCCTTCCTCCAACCCCACTGGATGGACCCGGTAGGTCTGTAGGTGCTGAACTGATGAAGCCAGGACCCAAAGTAAAGAAGCCTGACCGTGCTGGCCCCATGCCTATGTGAGCCTTCCTCTCCCTGTCCAGGACAACTGGAATAGAAGCCCCAGAGGGCGGGCTGGATCCTTTGGCTCATAGACACATCCCAGCGCTTGGGGCAGGGTCTGACAAAGAGTAGACACTCCATATACATTTGCTGCGTGAATGAAGGAATGACCCTCCACTCTGAGGGGAAGGGGCTACTTTAGTAAGATCAAGAGAAGGGAACATTATTAGCATAGCTGCACACCACAGTTTTCCCGTGAGAGGCCGTCACAAGGTTTGTTTGCATGGAGAAGATTCTTCTGTGAAGAACTTGAAGTTGCTAAAGCAAAGAGCTCAAAAGCAAATGCCTTCCAGGTAACGGCAAGGGGGTGTGGGATGGGGCCAGGTGTAACCCGAGCGGGGTGGGAGGGCCCTGTGACCAAACAGGGAAGACCTAGACCACAAGAGCTAACCCCCCACCCATGCAGGCCAGTGAGAGACCCCCTGAGGGCCACATCCAGCTCAGGGCCTCTGGTGTGGGGTTCCTGAATCCTGTCCACCTCGAAGCCTAGAGGGAGGCCTTCTGGGATAATGCCTTTCAAGGGCAGGGCAGGTTTTCTGGGGAACATCCTGCTCTGTCTGTATCCTTCCTGCTCCCTAAAAATCCTCCAACTTCTGAGGAGGGAAGGGCCCCTCTTTACTCCTCTTGCTGCCTTCAGAGCCTCGACTGGGTCCCTGGGGCACCTGGTAACGTTGGGCCCCTGAGCCCTGCCTCCAGGTCCATACGCACACGCCCTGATTCTCAGGACTGACGTGCACACACATGTACAGGTGTGATGAGTGTCCAAGAGCCTGCTCCAAACACATGCAGACGGACTGCTGGGCACCTGCTCCTCCATTCAGAGACCCCCTGCTCCAGGAAGTCCTCCCTGACCAACTGCTCCCCAACACCCTGCAGGCCAGGTCAGCCCTTCCTTCTCCAGACCTCCATCCCACCTCCTCTTGAGAGGGTTATCCTCGGGGGAGGACTTCTATAGAACTCACCTCTACAGTGCCCTCCGCACAGGCAGGACACAGGGCGAGTGTTGGCCGAGCAGTGAGGGAGGGCTGGGGTGCATTTCAGATATAAGTTCGGGCCCTGGTTTCTCATCTCAGCACCACGACCGCCCGGGTGCTTTGCTTTGATGTGAGCAAGGTTTGAAACCTCTCTGGCTTCAGTTTCCCCACGTGTGAAATGCGGGTGATCATTGTGGCTACATGCTAGTTTGCTGAGGACGACCGCAGGGGAGTTTCTGTAGCGTGGCCGGAACTTGGCTGTGTGGGGGAGTGTTTGCCCTCCTTGCCGCACTGGTTCTGGGGCAGGGGAGGACCAAGCTAAGACATGCAGTACTCCCCCAGGTCTTTTCGGAGAGATACTCCAGCAGTGGGGCAAGACCGCGACCTCCCAGGTGTGCTGGCCTGGCCCGCCAGGCTCCTCCGGACTCAGTATTGACCCGCCTGTCCTGGGGCCTGTGGCCTCTTCCCCGATCAGCACGTGTGGCGAGGATAGGCAGGTCCCACAGGCCAGATTGATTTTGAAATCTTGTCTCTTACACAGGAAAAGGTCATGTTTGCAGGTGGGCATCCCAAGGCCTCTTTCCAGCAGGGTGCCGTGGCCGAGCAGCAGGCCTTCCATTAGCATTAACGGGGGGCTTTCGGCAGGGAACTCTGAAGGCCGGACCAAGTGTCTATCGATGTGCGATCCCTCCTAAGGAAGCTGCGCAGAGAAAACCAGTCTCCGGGCCAGGCAGGACCATGGGGGCAGTCCCTGCCTCTTCTCCCTCATCTTGCAAGTGGGGCTCTGATGGGGGGGTCCCAGGCTTCAGCAAGCGCCCCAACAGAGCTGGAGCAAAAGGCCCCTCCAGCCTCACATTCTCAGGCAGGGCTGCACTCGGATGGCTGGTGGACCCTGTCAGGCCCCAGAAAAAGTGGGTCAGTGGACGAGGCAGAGGTCCCATGCCGGGAGCGGAACCTAGCTCCCTGCCTCTCTGCCAGCCTCTGCTGCTCCTGGGGCCGGCCTGGACAGGAGAGTTTGAACTGGCTCTCCAGGCCCTGCAGGCTCTTAAATCAGAACTGAAGGATGCCCTGGTCTTACCCAGAGCCTCACCCCCTGAACACCTCAGGGCTCCATCTGACGGCCCCCTGGGGTCAGGACCCATGATTCAGAATCATGCGCAGTAGAAACCCCACAGAGAGCTGAATCCAGAGCTGCCAGCCAGTTGCTTACAGGCTGGATCTGGCCTGTAACTGAGTTTTGTTTGGCGTGAGAAGGATTTTAAAAAATATTTTCAAATTAGCTTCCAACACTTCAAAGTTGGAAGATTTCACATTTTAAAAGACAAAGATTTTAGCTTTGCTTGAAACGTGAGAAACTCTGGCTGTTCCAGGCCTGCATTTCCGTGTCAGCAGCTTGCTATTTCCTGCAGGCCTGCTGCATCTGCCACAGACCTCACCCCTCCCTATCGCCTCAGTAACGCAGATCTGGTGTCACGTGCATTTGCAATCACTCTCCTGCCTGGTTCACCTCTCCCGTGAGCCAGCCAGGAGCCCTGGGTGCTGGAAGTCACGATCCCTTCTTGTTTCAGTGACTGAGATCCATTCCTGTCTCAGAGTCTTTGCATGAGCTGTTCCCTCCATCGAGGATGTTCTTCTCTAGGATGGCCACACAGTTACTCTCATTTCATTCAGATCTCTGCTCCAGTGTTGGAGCAGCCATTGCTTCCCGTTCCCAGCTCTCCCTTCGCTGTGCCCTGCTTTGTCCTTCTTCATAACTCTGCTTCTCGCACACACGTAACAGATTCACCTGTTCATTTGCCCTTTGTCTCCACTCAACCCACCAAGAGAAGGTCAGCTCCTGTGTATTTTACGACACAGCAACTGTGAATTTTATTCACTATCTATTCTCAGCCCCTGGACAGGACTCGGCACCTGATAGGTGCTCAATACATAATTAAATTAAATGAATGGGAAGGGGAAAAGGTCAGACGCAAGGCCGACACTGAAGAGCTTTGCGGGGCAGTCTCTGGAGTAGGAATGGGGGCCCCCTCCATGGACTGTAGGCAACAGAATAACAGGGTTGGATCTTGAAGATCTTCTCTGGGAAATGCCCCTCTGGGCCTGTTTATGTGGCTCCGGAAGGAACTGTATTTCTTTCTTAGCCACATGATCTGCATAACAAGAGTCACTATGTGGCCACCTTCTTAGGGAGACAAAGGCTATGGCCCCTGCCCTCAGGGGTCTTCAGTGTAACTGGGAAGCAAAATATGGCAAAGGACCCAACAACAAGGGTGGAAGGGAGGGAGCGAAAGGGTGAGATTTCCCACTGGATTGTAATCTCTGTAAGGACAGGATCCCCTAAATCAGTCAACAAAGATTTATTGAGCACCTACTGGGTTCCAGGACCCCCCCACCTAGTGGAGCTCAGTCTGGTGATGGAGGTAGTCATTTGTTCAGCAAGCACACTCTTTTCTAAATATGAGCTGGTGGGGGCTTTGAAGGAAAGGAAAGAGGCTTTGAGGGCCTCCGTCTTCCTCCTCACTGTTTGTCACATAGTAGGTGCTCACAGCTGTCTTCTGGGTGAACGCAGAACTTTCCTGTGGTCCAGCTCAGGGAAAGAGGGAGACAGAGCTTGGAGAGCTACAGAAAGGGTGCCTGGAGGGGAAAGAAAGAGGCGGAGGAGCAGGGAGGGTGGCCTTCCTAGAATCAGGTTTTGCTGTTCCTTGCCGCAGACACACTGTTGGGTGCTGGGTGCTGAGCACTGGGCAGGATACTCCTCGGGAGAAGAAGGGGGCTCCTTCTCCTTTTTTGGGATTGTGCACTCCCCTTCCCCCGCCCCGGGTGGGCCAGGCGCCACTTGGTCTGCCATTTTGATGCTCTCGGCGGGACCAGGATGCTGTAAACACCCATACGCAAGTCTCCTGCAGGGTCTCCGGGTTGCCAACAGTCACGGCCATCTGCTCGCATGGCATCGGGCCCGAGCCCAGCGCCCAGGGAGCCGTGCCAGGCAGTGATTGGTTCTGAGGCACGCCCCTTAAACCGGGCGGGGGGCCTCCTCTTCTGAGAGGGGCCCCTGGGGGAGCAGGAGAACAAAAGACAGATTTCTCTTTCCTTAAAAAAAAAAAAAAAAAAAAGATCAATTTCACTTAAGACTCAGCACAAAACGAGGAGCAGGAGAAGACACAGAGAACAGAGTCTTTGGGGTCCTGAATATTCACGAGCTGGCTTTGCACAGCTCAGAGTCCTGGGTGATGGGGGAGGAACGAGGGCACGCTCCATATTTAAAACATCCTTCTAAAGTCGCAGTTTCTTCCTGCAGGCACCCCCTTCTCCAGCCTGAGGCTCAAGGCACCAGGGGGAGGCAGGCCAGGAGGCCTCCTGGAGAGAAGCCACAGCTAGCCCGGCCTGGGAATCAGGGCGATCCCACCCAGCTGGGCTATGCAGGAGCTCTGCGGCTTTGGGCAGTCGTCTACTTAGCCTCTCTGAGACCCCATAAAATGGAGGCGATGGAGAGCTGGGCAGATCAGATGGCATGGGGGACATGGCAGCATGTCTCCCTGGAGCAAGGAAATGTCCCAGCAGCGGGAGGTCTCTCCGTGCTATGTGTGTGCCTTGCATGTATGCACACAGTTGTGTGTGTCTAGCGAGCTTGGGTCCATCTGCATCTCTCTGGGCGTGCATGCACTTGACCGTGTCCCCATGCAGGGCCATCTGGGTTTGCACATGAGACTCTGAGAGACCACAGAGGCGAGTCCTGGCTACTATTCAGGCGCACTTGTGCCTGAGGGTTCATGGAGGTTCAGGAGTGCGGCGGTGTATGTGTACGTGTGCAGACAAAGGGGCTCGGCCCCGGCCCTGGCCTCCCTACCTCTGGGAGCCAGGTGCACGGGGTGGGCAGACAGGAGCCAGTCCCGTGTGAGCACTGGACTGAGAGCTCTTACCCAGTCACGGGCGGCCCTGGAGTTGGCAGGGGCCCAGCACCTTCTGAGTAGCTTAGCCTCAACCTACCCTACCCACTGTCCAGCTGACACAGCCCAGGGGCTGGCACCTGCTTCAGAGTCCACGATGGAAAGGCTGTGCAGGGTGACATTAGTCTGAATGCCCCAGCCTCAGCTGGGCCTCAGTCAAAGACTCTGGGGTTTTCTCTACCAGGTCCTCACTACTGGGATAGGCAATCTGCACAGAGGGGCCTGGCTGGGCTTTGAGCCGAGTGGCAGCTCCATCTCTGTGCTCCTCGGAGCAGGCTTTAGAGGAGAGGAGGTTATGGCTCAGATCCCAAAGGGAGGCCTCCATAAGAGTGGTGGGGAAGGGGAGGCCGAGTTGCCTTTGTGCACAGCATCCAGCAGTTTGGCAGTCTTGCCCCTGCAGCCCATTCCATCCTCGCCGCCCTGCCAGGCCAGAGTGGCAACCCCCGTCCATAGATGAGGGAGTCTGGGGACAGAGGGAGACTGTGACTGCAGAGTGATGTCACTGGCCCTGGATCCAAGACCTCCCCCTTGGTACATGAGGAGACACAGCCCAGGTCAGCTCTGTGGGCAGGACCTCACCCGCAGGGGATGGTTAACCGCCAGGCTGGGCCAGGTAGCTGCTAGGGTTTCTGAGCAGATACTGTTTTAGGGACCTATTTGATGCCCCAGCAGTCCCAGGAGATGAGTCCGCCTGTTAGCCTTAGTTTACCCACGAGGACACTGAGCACACAGAGGTGAAGTAACTTGCCCCAAGTCCCATAGCTGGCAAGAAGTATCCATGCGGGTAGCCTGTCACCACCATACTGAGCTGCCTTCCCCAGAGGCCAGAGGAAGTCGCAGACCCATTTTAAAGAACAGAGAGAGGGCCAAGTGGGAGGACTTCTTGCCTCCCCTGCCCAGAAGAGGTGAGTACTGTGCCCATTCTGCTGGACAGACGGGCTCCCCAGCACCCAGATGCCCTCCTCTGCCCCTGAGACCCAGGTGGGCATTTCACCCCTGCAGGAGTGACTCCCAAGCCACAGGACAGCACAGGGGTCTCCCCAGACCACCGTCCAGCCTCCATCTCCCCCTCAAGTTCTGACCAAGTGACCCTGTGGCCAACGATGCCTCCGCTCCGGAGTCCTGGGCAAGGGGGCAGCTGGAGAATGGCGGGCAGGAAAGGTGCAGGACTGAGCTATGCTCCAGGCCCCTCGGCCCCCGGCCCACCATAGCTGCTTCTGCCACCACTGAGCCCGCGCTGGATTATTCAATGTAACATTTAATTACACCGAGCGTCTAACGAACACAAGGAAAGTCAGATGTGGAACTCGCACCCCCCACTGAGCCTCCTGGAAACCATGGGGGAAGGCAGGGTTGCTCCATATGCTGCTGTGTGGGTGTGTGTCGTTCATGCATGTGTGTGCATGTGTGTCTGGGGGGGCTCTGTCTCCACGTGTGTGTGTGTGTGTGTGTGTGTGTGTGTGTGTGTGTCCGAGTAGGCAGCCTCTGTCTCTGCCTGGTGGCTCCTCCTGTGGGTGTGTGCCCATGTGCGTGCATGTGTATCTGGCTGCGTCTGGGCTCTTCGTCTCTGCACGCCTGCCTGTCTTTGTCATGGCTGCTAGAAACCATTTGCCTCTAATAATAAATACTGTTTACGGGCCCCTAGCAAGAGTGGACTGGTCCAATTCCCTTCTCTGGTATTGCACTGCTGCGTAACATAGTCCAGCAGAAGCCCTCTTGGAATTGCCAGGACCCAGAGTAATTCCTTCCAGCTCCAACTTCCTGTGCAAGCCTTTGCCGGTGACCAGGCATGTGCGGGTGCCGCCCCTCTACATGCTCATTCCAGAACATTACTTTGGACCTGATCTCTTCTGCTGACTTCAGAAGAGCCAGGCCCCCAGCAACTGAGCTCTGTGTCTGCCCTCCCTGGTGTGTGACCTTGGATAAGTCGCTTCACTTTGCTGAACAGGCCTTCCCACACGGTAGAGTGCCAAAGGAGAGGCTGGGTAGGGAGCGTGCTGTGTGCTGCATGGTGCGGTCAGGGGAGGTCCATCATGATGGGAAGGAAGCACCATGAAAGAGGACACCCTTCAGCCCTTATCAGTGCCGTGGGCAAGAAGAGAAGGTCGCATAGTCTCCAAAACCGACCTCAGGGAAGGATGGCAGTCAGAGGTTAGTGCCTCCCAGACAGCAGGAGCAGGCTGATCCAGAACCCACTAGGAGTTTGCCAGAGACCTGGGCAACACCCCTGACATAAACTGGGGTGGTTCCCTGGATGATCAGTCCCAGACCCCCCACCACCACTCACTCCTGTTCTCTCACTGACCTTCTGTCTGTTCCCAAGTCTTACACACAGAGAACCAGCTTACCAAATGAAATTCAATCTGCTCAGCCACCACATTCCAGAATTGTCATATACTCCTACAAAGGCACAGAGACCTGTGTATCAAAGTGTTCATGGTAGCACTGTTTATAACACAAAGGCTCAAAACAACAGAAATGCCCAATGACAAAAGGGAGTCCACTCAATCGATTATCATTTGTTTTTCTAATGAGATCCATTGTGGCCACCATAAAAGAAATAGAACTGGGGGGACTCCCAGCAGGGTGGTGAAAACATATTTTCCTTATTTCTCCTAAGTACAACAATAACAACAAAATCCATGGACATTATATATTTTAAAAATAGGAAGAATCAGAAAGGTGACAAAGGCAGACTGGCTAGGGACCTCAGGACCTGAGAAACAACGTGATGGGGAACTCACAGGGTTTTCTTTCTGCTTCATATATCCCAGACTTAGAGCTGGAAAAAGCCAGAGACCAGGAAACACTGATAGGCACCAAAAAAAAAGCCCCCCAACAAAAGCTTGGCCTCCACAGTGAATGAATCAGTAAACAGGCAGCCTGTTAAGACAGGAAGCTTTTTTTTTTTTTTTTTTTTTTAAGATTTTATTTATTTATTTGTCAGAGAGAGAGAGGGAGAGAGAGCGAGCACAGGCAGACAGAATGGCAGGCAGAGGCAGAGGGAGAAGCAGGCTCCCTGCAGAGCAAGGAGCCCGATGTGGGACTCGATCCTAGGACGCTGGGATCATGACCTGAGCCGAAGGCAGCTGCTTAACCAACTGAGCCACCCAGGCGTCCCAAGACAGGAAGCTTTTAAACAACAGCTGCTCTACTCCAAGCTAAACACCATGGAAAAAACTGTGGCCCCACCCCCATAGTCTTGGGTCAAGCTTCAACCCTCACCAGTCAATAGTGACACTCCCTGGTGCTCCTGATCAGGTAGGGAACCGGAGAAAGCTGAGTAGGAAGTCAGATTTTCATCCTTACTGTCCAGTAACAAAGCCCTCCTCCACAGTGCTGGGGGCACCTGGACTTCCACTGCCCAGCCAGCACAACTGAGGCACCCTGCTCCCTCCCTTCCCACTGGGGTGGTATCAGAGGAGGCCGCCTGGGGAGGCAGGACTTGTGTCCTGCTGATTGGTAACAAGGCCACCCACTCCTGTGTTACCAGTGGAGACTACACGGGAAGCAACTAAAAGTAACTAGGTACTCCTACCCTTTCCATTCAGAGGTATCATTGCACACCTAGTGGAGAGCCAGATCTCTACCCTCACCCTCTGTAATAAAGAACCCCCACAGGTGTCAATAAAGGTGAAGTGGGGAACTTGGCATTCCAATCCCACCTGGCATTAATGAGGCAGTGACACACACTTCCACCTTCCCCTGCTGAGGCAGTATCAGAGGAAGGCAGCAAAGAGAGAAGACTTAAATAAGATTCAGAGTCTCCTTACTTAATATACAAAATACAGACACTTCGATAAGAATCAGTTGTCTTACCAAGAACTAGGAAGACCCCAAACAGGATGAAAAAAGACAATCAATAGATGGGAAATTAAAATGACAGAGATATTAGAATTATCTGCTTTAGTGTGCACTTACAACCTGCTTAAAATAAATGAATAAAGTAGAATGTCTTAGCAAGGAAATCAAAGATATAAAGAAAAACTAAGTGGAGAAATTTTAGAACTGAGAAATACAATAAGTGAAATAAAGCATTCAATCAATGGGCTCAATAGCGGAATGGAAATGGCAAGGGGGAAAATAGTGAGCTGGAATGTACAGCAATAAAAATTACTCAGTCTGAACCAAAAATTTGGGGGGAAAAAAGAATAGAGTCTTAGAGACCTCTGGGATTATAACAAAACATCTAACATTGGTGTTATCAAAATCTGGAAAGAAGAGGAGAAAGGGAGTAGGGTCTAAAAATATTTGGCTGAAAAAAAATCTGAAATTTCGCAAGTATATATATGAGCCTACAGATTCAAGAGGCTGAACAAATCTAAAATAGGATAAACCCAAGGAAATCCACGCCAAGACACATTATAGCCAAATTTCTAAAAATTAAGGACAAAGGAGAAATCTGGAATGCAGTAAGACAGGAACATTTTACTAACATGGGGGAAAGAGTTTGAATAAAACTGGATTTCTCATCAGAAATCATAAAGGTCAGAAGAAAGTGGCACAATAGTTTTTAGGTTCTAAAAGAAAAGAACTGTCACCCAGAATCCTATATCCAGTGAAAATATTCTTCAGGGATATAGGAAGAGGAAATCCAGATATTCTTAAATGAAAAAAGCTAAAAGAATTGGTAGCCAGCTAAGCTACCCTAAGAGAATGACCAGAGGAAACTCTTTAAAGAAGTAATTTAAAAAAAAAAAAAAAAAGAATCCTGGGACATGAGGAAAGATCTGGCAACACATAAGTAAAAATATGAATAAAGAATACATTTTCCTTATTCTCTTGAATTGTCTAAATTATACTTACTGATTGAAGCAAATTTTGGTGTTGTCTGATATGGTTCTAAATGTATGCAAAAGAAGATTTAAGACAATTATAAACAAAAGATGATAAAGGGGCGTAAAGAGAGGTAAGGTTTCTATATATCACTATACATCACTGAACTGGTAAAATGATGACACCAGTTGATTTAATAACCTTTGTAAATCTACAGTTATGCCTAGAGTCACTACTTTAAAAACTATCCAAGGATAAATACACAAAATTACCATATGTAAACCAAAATGAAATTCTAAAAAAAAAAAAAATGTTGAAGGTAGGAAGGCAAGAAAAAGAAATCAGAAAAATGAAAAACAGAGCACACAGGGGGAAAAAAAGGCAAACGTCATAAACAATTACATTAACTGTAAATGATATAATACTTCAGTTAAAAGGAAAATGTTGCAGCCAAATGATTCAACCACATGCTGTCTACTAGAAGCTCATTTCAAGAATGACATAAACAGGTTGAAAGTAAAAAGATGGAAAAAGGTATATCATACAAACATTAATCAAAAGAAAACATCCAGGCCTCAGGGCTCCCAAGGGAGACCCAGAAGCACGGGGAGCTCTAAAGCCAAGATCAACTCCTAGAGCTTCTGATTCAACACTCTCATTTTACAGATGGGAAAACTGAGGCCCAGGGTAGGGAAAGAATGTGCCCAAAGTCACCCAGGAAGATGGTGTCAGAGGAGAGCGTGGACTCCCAGCCCAGGGCTTGCAGCCCTGAATGAGAAGCACACAGCCAGGCCCTAGTCCATGTGTGCTGTTATGAAGCAGGGGGTATCAACCCAGAGCTCTAAAATTCCCTGTTTCTGGGGTCATCAGTTCCAAATCAGCAGCCAGATCATCCCTTGGAAATTCAGGGACAGAAACTAGTTTCCACACGGCCTTGCTCCTTCTTTGAGAGTCTTCTTGTCTCAGAAGCACTCAGCCTATCCATAGGAATGAGATGATCACCCACTTTTTTTTTTTTTTTTAAGATTTTATTTATTTATTTTGACAGAGATCACAAGTAGATGGAGAGGCAGGCAGAGAGAGAGAGAGAGGGAAGCAGGCACCCTGCAGAGCAGAGAGCCTGATGCGGGGCTCGATCCCAGGACCCTGAGATCATGACCCGAGCCGAAGGCAGCGGCTTAATCCACTGAGCCACCCAGGTGCCCCGATCACCCACTTTTTAAAAATGATTTTATTTATTTATTTGACAGACAGAGATCACAAGTAGGCAGAGAGGCAGGCAGAGAGAGAGGAAGGGAAGCAGGCTCCCCGCGGAGCAGGGAGCCCGATGCTGGGCTTGATCCCAGGACCCTGAGACCATGACCCAAGCCAAAGGCAGAGGCTTAACCCACTGAGCCACCCAGGCGCCCCGATCACCCATTTTTACGCTCACCTTACACACGCCAGCCAGGAACTCTGCTAAATGCGCACTATGTCATCTCATCAGATCTCTCACAGCTCCAGGAGAGCTTATGTATCCCTGTTTTACAGATGAGGAAACTGAGGCAAAGAGAAACCTGAGAATCCAGCTCTTACTGTCTCCAGGCCCTCACATTAGAAAGGAAAACAGACAAATCCATCTGATACAGAGAGCAGCAGGGTGAGCCCTTCTAGTTCTACCTGCAGCCCACAACCCAGGAGAGGGGCAGAATCCCCCAGCCCCAGAGCCAATTGCTCGGCTCCTTCTGGCTGCTCAGTCTCTCTGTGATCTAAAACAGTGATGGTCGAATGCTCCCCTCTCTCTTATTTGGTGCCCAAAGATTCAGCCCCTGTGGCATTGTCCCAGGTGACCTCACAAGGCCTCCAACTTGTGGCCCCGTGACCAAAGGCAGCCCCCGGAAATGTTTTCCTTGGCACACCTGGATTTTATGGGGGTTTGTGCTTTTTTAGATTAAACTCTAAAGTAATTACCAGGAGGAAAAAAAAACCTGAGATGTTTTCACAATAAAAGCTGGATTTCTGCCTCCTGAAAAATCAGAACATCTCAGCAACCTGTTTCTGCATTCTCGCAGGGCAGCAAACAGCTGGACCTCCATGAGGAGGACCTTGACGGCCCAGCCCGTCACCCAGGGCCCTCCCCCCGCCCCTCATTTCACTTGTTAACCTGGCCTGCCCCGTCCTCCCTCCCGGCCCTAGTCTGTGGCTCCTGCTGCAAGCTCCCAGCCATCCACTCAATAAATACGCACTGAGGGGCGCCTGGGTGGCTCAGTGGGTTAAAGCCTCTGCCTTCAGCTCAGGTCATGATCCCAGGGTCCTGGGATTGAGCCCTGCATCGGGCTCTCTCCTCAGCAGGGAGTCTACTTCCTTCCTCTCCCTCTGCCTGCCTCTCTGCCTACTTGTGATTTCTGTCTTTCAAATAAATAAATAAAATTAAAAATAAAATTAAATAAAATAAATACACACTGAGCCCTTACAAGATGCAAGATGGTGATTTTGAAGGGACTGGTGGGAGGGAATCTTCCCCTCCAACTGATCCTATCAGAATCTTCAGTGATGAGCGGAGCAGGCAAGTGTAGTCCGAAAAACAATTTTATTATGTCCTAATTTTGTATTTGGGAAACTTAAAAAATTCCTGCTGCAAGAAAACTACTAGTAATAATAATGAGACAACCCTAGTAGTCCCCACCCCCTCCCCCGCACTCCCCTTCCCCACCCCATCCACGGTTTCTCTTTCCCTAGTTTGAGTTACCTGTGGTCGGTGGACTGGTCTGGAAGCAGAGGATCCTCCTAACAATGGTCAGGTAGCCTAACTAACGCTAGGTCAGAATGCCTACGTCATTCACCTCCCTTCATCTCATCACCTCCGCATTTTATTGCCTCACATCACCACAAGAAGAGGCCTGAGTATAATATAATAAGATATTCTGAGAGAGAGAGGCCACATTCACATAACTTTTATTACAGTTATATCATTACCATTGTCCTATTTTATTAGTTGTTGTTAATCTCTTACTGTGCTTAATTTATAAATTAAGATTTGTCATAGCTTTGTATGTACAGGAGAAAACCTAGAATATATCGGGTTCAGTACTATTCTTGATTTCAGGCACCCACTGGGTGGGTCTTGGAATATATATACCTTGAAGATAAGTGGGGGGCGTGGCTGTACTGGGTTCTGCACTTTTAACCCACTCATTAAGTCAATAAATATTCATGGCGCATCAGCTATGCTCAGGCACTGTTTTAGGTGCTGGGAATACAGCAGAGACAGAAAGACAAAACACTGCCCTCGGAAGCAAACCTTCCAGGATCCTCCTTCCATCTCCACAGCAACTTACAAGGAGCACAGTCTCTATATTCAGATGGGGCCACCCAGGTCCAGGGAGGCTGAATGGCCCGCCCAAATTCACACTGCGGCTAAAGACAGGTCTGGAAACTGACCACAGCTCCAGTGGCCCCAGGGCTCTGCCTCTAAGCCCAGACTCCAGGCAGACCCCTTGGGCCCGCCCTCCACATAAGTGCAGCAGATGTCTGGGCTGTGGGGTAGGGATTTGGTCTACAACACGGGCTCAGCTGAATGTTCTAGAGACTGCCATTCTGGGAATCCCTCAAGGGTGCAGAGGTGGGCGGTAGAGAGCGGTAAGGAAGGGAAGGTTGGCGGATGGTTTGTTTCTGGAGACCCTTCCTAAGTCACCCAAGAATTCCCATGCCGTCCCACTAAGGAGCTGTCCCTCTCCTCTCAGTGACCTTGATCCAGGCTGGGCTGGTCCCTCAAAAACTACCTTGTCCTCTACCCTCCGCGCCGTTTCCCAAGACCATGAAAGGGGTGGGCTGGGGAGCAGACTGATGGGCACGGGCAGGACAGCGCCTTTGCAAGGATCTTTTTTTGTTCTTTCTGGGCCTGGGGCTGGGTAGGGCCCGTGACTGGGCTTGGCGTTAAACTAGGAGCGGCCAGGGCAGGTGTAAATTATGCATAGCTATTTCTGGAAACTTCTCGGATTTCTCAAGAGAGAGAAATTAATTTGCCTGTTTGGGCAAATAACACCAATTTTTTTTTCCCTGCTTAAGGTCATTTTGTTAAGATAAAATTGATTAACGTTCTCTTTAAAGTTTAAGTAGAAACTGCTCAAACATATTTTTATGCACAGAAGCACGGTTTGCGCCCTTCAGTAATTAATAACTCTACAAATAAGTTCATAGCGCACCGCCCGCGCGCTCAGCGCGCGGCCCGAGGCGGACGCCGGGTGGGCGGGGCTGGAGCCCAGTCTGGCCAATCAGGGATCGGGGGAGGGAGGGGGCGGGCCCAGCCGCCGCGCCTCCAACGGCCGATCCTGGACCAGCGCGAGCACACCCCACTCGCGCCCACCAGCCGAGTCCGACTCCGCCGGAGCTGGCGAGGTTTATCCAGGCAGAGGCAGACCCAGGTGGACCAACACCCAGAATCCGCCCCAGGGATGAGGGTACGAGGTGCCACCATTCCCCCGCGCTCTGCTGAAGTGCTTTTGGGGCTGAAAACAGGGCTTTGCAGCCAGACTGCCCTGGTGAGAATGGGAGCTAGCAAGTGACTTGGGCTCTCTGCCTCGGTTTCCTCTGTAAGGAGGAGATAACAGTACCCACGTGATAATGTTGTGTGGATTGAACGATTAATATCTGAGCCGGTGCTTAGTAATAATGCCGGGCACAGAGTGGATGCTCGCGTGGTAGATTTTAAAGTCATCGTCATTCTCCTCTCCTTTCAACTTCACATGAGTTCGTGACCTAAGGCTATTTGCTATCTGCCCCATTTTGCCATTGAAAACTCTGAGTCTCAGAGAAGTTAAGCTCCCTGCTTGAACTCACACAGCTAATAAGTTATCGAGATGAGGGTCAAATGCAGAGTTCCAGGGTCCACGGTGCCTTCACTTACACGCTTCTCTTTCCCTAGGCCTTTTAAAGTGTCATTTATTCACTTTCGCAATTTCTGCATACATTCGGGAAATATTTATCCCCTCCAGGTCCTGTGTAGGCTGCTGGATATACCCAGATGTAGGAAGAGTCAGCTGCTACCCTCAGATTATAGTGAGGGATGGGGACAGAGGAGGACAGTCGTGGTAGTCATTAGTGCCATTTGCCAAACCTTGCTTGTTCTCAGTTCTCACAGGCACAGGCAGGGTTGCACTTTCTGGAGAGAGACTGAGAAAGACTGTTGTAAATGTTCAGTTTCTGTTGAATGTTGTGAGTTTTCTTCCATTCCATGAAATGGAGAGTGCCATGCACAGTGTATAATCCTTGGTCAGTCTCCTAGGAAGCCTAAGTGAACCAAATTCAACTGTAGATTGTAAGAACAGTGGCCCCGTGAACCTTTGAATGCTTTGACAGCCAACGAGCCTTTGGGAAACCCATCTTTTGAGGGTGCCTCTCTTCTCCGAAAGCCAGGGCCAACCCATCAAGGCTATGTTGAACCACCACGATTTGCCCATTTCCAAACTATGGTCACAGATGGCACCCATGAATTACCAGGCTTTGCCTTGGGAGGAAGTGAAGGAGGCCTTTCAGCTCCGTGGTAATGAGTACTTATAGTAATGACCCTAATTCTCCATCCTTCCCTGAGTCTAGCTCTTTCTCCTGAGTTTTTGCAGCTCCTCCCATGAGAAAATGAAGTGTATTTCCCTGACCTTGAGTCTAAGTTTGGCCATGTGACTTCCTTTCGTCAATGGGACATGCGCAAACATGATGCACATAAGCAGAAGCTTGAAGACCACTCCTTGTTCTGTTCTTGCCCTTGGCCAATGCCATGAGAACATGCTCTGCCTGCCCTAAATGTGTCCCAGTCATCCCAGTCAAGGCCATCCTACAGTAACCAACAGCCAAACAACCCTGCTCAGATCAGTCATGCTAAGCCTAGATCAGCCCAGATTAGCCCAACGCAATGTACTTATTGGCCAAATAGCTATCAATCACAGTATGTCATTAAAGTACATCTCTTAACCTTTAGATATTTTTAACTATCCCATACCAGTTCCTTAAACCTTGTAAATTTGCTTTTATTTGGAAGCCATATATGTATATATTTTAATTTGTAGTAGTTAAGAACTGATTCAGTTATAATAGAAAAAAGTCCAAATAATAATGGCTTGAACAAGAAAGTTCATTTCTCTTTCAGGTTCAAGAAACCTGTTGGGAAGCAGGATGGAGCTAGTAGGCATTTGGCACTGTTGGAGACCCAGGCTCCTGCTAAACTGTTCCTCAACCCATATGTGTCTTCTGTTTCCAGGTTACCTTTTGGTTCAAAGTGGCTTCTGCAACTCCAGCTATTGCATCTACATTCCAGCCATCAGGAAGGGAAAGGGATGAGCTCATTTTGCTTAAGGAAACTTCTTAGAATTTACACATACTGCTTCTATTTATATCCCACTGTCGGAACGAGTATAGCTTCCAACAGCAATATGGACACACCTAACTTCTAGGAGTGGTAGGGTATATAACCTGACCCTCTCCAAGGTAACATTTGCTCAGATAAAAATCAGTTAATTTATTAAGGAAAAGGAAGAGAGCTAGCAGTCTTTCCTACACAGTATGCCATTTTATTCATAATAATAATAGTTATTATTCACTTTGCCCTTCAACAAATAGAAGGTGGCCACAGAGGAAATCAGACACCGAGGCTAGAAGGCAGGACACCTAGATTATAGTCTCAATTCTATCCTGAATTGTATGACCTTGGAAAAGACTCTGAATTTCTCTGGGCTTGTTTCAAACTATCTGAAATGGAAACCCAGTAAAATAGAGACCCCCTAGGATACTTCCAGTTTGTTTTCAACACAAAACTTCTCCCTAGTGCCCTTCCTTCTCAGTCTCAGCTGATGTCACTTCCTCAGCAAGGCCTTGCTCCCTGCACCCCCACCTCTGACGTAGTCCCCACCCATCTCCTTGGATGAGGAGCTCCTTGTCCGCCATAACGTTTGGGACCATGCATGACTGGGTATTTACTGACAGGCTTGTCTGCTGGAGAGGTGTCATGTGACTGTGAGCTCCCATGAGGGCGGGGGCCACATTGCCTGTCCATCTCAATAACCCCAGTGATCCCCAGCAGATATCTCCTGGGTTGGATGGCTGACGGCTTAAGGTCTCGGTCCTACCTACGAAACGTTTGTTAAGTGCAGAAAGCACCCCTAAGAATGCACATTCTAGAAGGAAATAAAAAAAAAAAGGTGGAAAGTTAAATATTAAACATACTGTGAGTTTAGGAGGAGCACTGTCTGTGGCTGGGGGACTTTGAGAAGGTTCTTCCTACGGCAGCTTCTCCGTTGAGACCAAAACCCTTATCCACCTGCTTCCAATGACAGGAGTCTATGGCCCAGGTGTCCGAGTCCATTTTTTTAGCCTGTGCAAAATTCCTGCACCCACAGAGTCACTAGAAACTGATCATTTGTACATGCAAACCCAGCAGCGGTGAACCCTAGGCTTCTAGTCACTTTGCCCACTCCAGCATCCAAACTACTAGACACTGATTCCATTGTACCTTCCAGGCTGCAAAGGGACCCCTCCTGTGCCAGAGGCCTGGCTTCATCATCTTCCTAATAAGCACCATGCCACTTCAGTCCCCAGCCCTTCAGCGGGCAGCATGGCTTCGAAGCCCCCCAGTGACCCTGCAAGGTTCCTCAGGGCTCAGAGGTAAAGTGGCTCATCCCAGCATCAGATCCTCTGACTGGAGGGGGGCGGCTGGCTGGTCCCCAAAGCACAGGAATATGGCCCTGCACCATCCCCACCCCAATACTGTCTGATGCGGACACACACCAGTCCCTATAAGGGCCCCCGTGTCCCCCATAGAGCCCCCCTCCCCACACGAAGGCACGAGGGGTTCTGAGCAGAAGGGCGGGGGCAGAGGCAGCCAGAGAACAATGGGCCCAGGCGAGGGGGGAGTCGGTGGGGTTCCCTGGCTGCCTTGTCATCGCCATAAACCTCATTACCTCGCGGTCCCCTAGGCCGCCTCTCTCCTTACCCAAGGCATCCGCCGGCTTCGCTGCTGATTCCCACATGGCGTGAAAAGCTCTTAAACCCCCCGCTGTATTTTTAATGGGGGCAGTGACTAATTTAGCCCTACGCCACCAACCGTCAAATCAAATCTTCTGTTGGTACTTACCGAGGACTCACCTGGGCTCCATGGGGTTCAAGATAAATCTGGAGCTGGAGAGGGCCCAGAGACGGTGATGTGGCAAGCCCCGGGACATGCTGGTCCTGCCCACAGCCTTTGGTGCCGTCTCGAAGGCAAGCCTTGCTGTGGATGCGGGGCGGACTGTGGCTGGCCACGCTTGGGGAACACAGATGCCTACCGTGAGGTCTCCCCCCCTGTAAATGGCCAAGTCTCCAGGGGACTAAAAATCGAAGTTCACTGCCTTCGACTTCTTGGAGGCAAGAACCCTGAATTCTAAGGGTGATGGCTCCATTTTGCCCAGCCCTGGCTAGGGTCTGCTCTGATTTGCAGGGGTGATGTGCGTTTTATAAAACTAAATGCCCCGCCCACGTAAGACCCTTACATGAGGTGGCCCAAAGGGGAACTCTGACAGGTCGCCATCAGCCCCTCGATATGGGAGTCAGAAGATGCTGGGTATAATTGCTACAAATTCCACGCCCGTGACTTAGTATTACATTGTAATTAGGCACAATCTGTCCGCCTGTTTCATTTCCGCTCTGCAGAGGGTAATAACCAATTTTCTTGCCCCTTGTGAAAAGTTAACAAGGAAGGGCTTCCCCACGCAGGTTCTGAAGCCCTGGCCTTGGATTGGCGAGTCACCCAGGCACCAGCATGACAGCAGGGTGGGAGGACTTGTGAGACTAAGTTTGCTGAGTGGGCCCTGGGGTACCAGCAAGGCTGGGGGAGAGCGTGAGGAACGCAAGGCAACTAGGATGTGAAATGTCAGGAAACCTCTTCTTGGCGTTTACAGGCGTGGGGGGGGGGCTGTGCTGTAGGCACCTTGCTTGCCTCACTAGAGTGTGGCCCTGGCCACGGGTCTCAGCATGCCCATGTCCCACTGATCTCTGTGATTGGGAACGTACTGCTCCCCCCCTGGCTCCGCTCTGCAGCTCCCCCAGCCCTGGACCTCACGGGGTGGGGAGTTAGCCCCAGTTCCTGTCATGTCCTCTTGCCTCAGCCACAACTAGAATCCAACTCCTACCAGACATCCTGGCCAGGTAAGGGTTAACCACTCAACCATCTGCATCCAGAACGTGGGAAAGCCATCCCCAAGGGGAGAAACAAGGAATCATCATGGATAAGCCCGCTTACCCTGGAGCTTCAGGGTCCCCCATCCACAAATGAAATGATCAGAGCATTTCATCATTAAAGGTTCCTTCTGTTTTGACTTCTGTGGCCACCGCCCACCTGATCCAGACTGGGTGTGTTAGGCTACTATGTGTCCTCTTTCCCAAGGGAGGCTGGGTCTGTCCTGTGCAGGTCCCCACCCTATAGGTGACGACAGCCCCCCACGGAGCCCCAGGCTGGGGAGGAGAGAACCAGGCAGCCGATCCTAATCGCATGGATTCCCTTTATTGAACTGTACTAGTAACTGCAGTCAGATTAAGTCACATTTAAAAGCAGACCATCCAGTTGCACTGAAACCGATTATATTCATTACATAGTTTTAATCACTGTCCGGTGAACTGGCAAATCCAATCAAAGCATTAGTCTTTAATTAAAAAATTAAAAGGAAATATTCAGACAATAGCCAAGCAATCACATCACGATGCACAATTACCTAGAATTGCAATTAAAAAGTAGTTAACCAAAGGGGGGGGTAGAAAAACAAGAAAGAAAAAAAAAAAAGAAGCAAAGGAAAAAAAAAATCACACTAATCCTTTTTTAAAAACTATCAATATAATACATGAAGGAACAAAGGACAATAGCCTCAAAAAGCGGGTTTCTCTAACTCTAGAAATGTAGTCTTCGGCGGAAACTCTAAAAGCACACTAGCTGTAGCAGGACAATAAAAAATACTGAGCATGGAATACTTTTAATCTCTCCCATTAATATTCATTTCCAGCTGCTTATAATAGCAGCGCCTCATGGCCAAATCATTAGAGTTTTACATCTGGGTTGCAAATGACACTTTGATTGGATGTAATGTTCAAATGGCCCTCCCCACGGCGTCTCCGGCAAGCCTTCTGCGGAGAGGTGTCCTGTCGAGCGGTCCCTCACTGTGCGTGCTGGCTCATCGTGTGGTTCTGCAAAGGCGAAGAAAGGAGACACGCATGAGGGCAGAAGAATGGAGAGCAGGCCCGTCCCCTCCCACTCAGTGCATTTACGCCGGGAGCCACAGAAAAGCATCTCGATTATTTCAACACAAAACGCAACCAGGAAAAAGTGCTCGGGGGACAGAGCTGCCAAGACGCCACGTTGATCTGGGTTCGGGGATGGGTTCCTGTTGCCGCCAACCTGGGCTCTCTAGAAATTGTGTTTTTGAAGACTGTTCAGGTCTTATCACGGGGACTGGCTATTGGGAAAGCAAGGGGGACATGCCAGGAGGTGGGCGAGGGGAGGGGAAGGGTGGCAGGAATTAAAAACATCCTTGCTCACCTCTCCCGTCCCCCTTTCGCTCTGATGATTAGGAGGAAATTATATCCGATCGCCTGCAGGCTCTCCCCAGACCCCCCTCTTGGTCCTTCCCGAGAGCTGCTCTGAGCCTCGTGGAGGAGACAGCAGATGTGCTACGCAGCTCTCCGGCCAAGAAACACCCGAGCAGCACAGACGTGCGGAGGCAGTGGGCGGCAGCAGGGGCCTGCGGCCGAGGACGGGTCACCCAGTGGGGAGGGCGCTGAAGGAGGAGGCCTGCCAGTCCAGTCACGTGACCGTGCTCCGGCCAGAGGACCGTGTGATTCCTCCTGAATCCACCCGGGCAGCCGGGGTCCAGGTGGGAACCCCCTGGCCAAGCACTTCCCTCTCACCACAGCCCACGGCATCTCTTCCCTCATGCCAGCCCGAGCAGGCCAGCAGGGCTAATCTGTTTTTAGATGAGCCAGCGGCCTGGGGCTGGAGGTGGGATTTGGCCTCCAAGAGTGACTCTGTTTCTTTTCAGTGGTCCCTGTTCTAAATCTGGACCCATCTCATCAAAGCCTCAGGTAACATTCAGCCTCATGCCACCTGGAGAAAGGAAGCAAAATCCACCCAGGGTAGAGGAGCCCTGCTTGGAAGCAGCACAGAACCTCCAGTCATGAGGATTGAGGTCCCCGGGGTGCTCTGGCCGTCCCCCCAACACCCTGGGTGCCCCAGCTGGGGCAGTGACTCCTCGGGGGCTGGAAGCCGCCTGCCTGCAGCTCTGCCCATGACCACCAGAGGTCAGACGTGGCGCTGTGTCTCTCTCCTGGGCTCTCAGAGGATGCCCAAGACTGGAGCCACCCCCACTTCATGGCCCAGGGCCCCAATGGCAGCCTCTTCTCACTGTGGGCACTGCTGCCGCCTCCGTGGTGATGTCACCACCCCCTGCGGCAAGCTCATCACCTGTCCCCACATAGCAGATGCCTGCTGATGCCCGCAGCACAGACAGCCAACCACCGCTGTCCCCTTTCCTTGGGCTCCTGGGTACAAGCCCCCACAGCTGGGGCTTGGCCAGCACATGCGCTGTGTGCTGTTAGAGGGACATCTCTTTCAATCCCCACAATAGCCTTACAAGGTAGGCCACGGGAAGATGAAGAAATCAGGCTCAGGGAGGCTGGATTCTGGTTCAAGGTCATCCAGCTGGGAACCAGGTGGGGCGGAACCAGGCAACTGGAATCCAAGAAAGCCAGGGCCTCAGGCGAGAAGGCAGGCTTCCCAGCACCCTGCAACTCATGGGCATCCCAGTCCACAGATCATCCACACTCCACACCGGGCATGAGGACAAACTCTGCCAGCGTGGCCTGGCACCTCGGTGGGGGTGCCATGGACCCAGAGGCACAAGGCAGGTTGTCTGAGGCCACAGATGGGATGCGGCAGTTTCCATGGGAACACCCACCCTCCAGCCGAGGCACCTCTCCCTGCACTTGTGCAAGCACAGGCAGCCAGGCCTGTGGGGAGCCAGACCCACCCTGCAGCCAAGCATCCACCTAGCTTCCACGCCTTTGGTGAGTCAGTTCTCACCTCCTCTCACCTCCCTCCCAACTGAGCCACGCCTGAAGTCCAAGGGGCCTCCCTGTCCCTTGCCATCCCTCCCTGCAGCCCCTCGAGGCATGTCCGACCCCCCTCCCACAAATCTATGTGCCTCCCAAGTGCAAGAGGAGTGTCCTCTGCTGCGATGCAGACAGGAGGACATCACCTCCTTTCTCAGCCCCACAGCGCTTGGCCCCGGGCTAGGCCCACGACGCCCTGCAGTGACATGGCAGGCACAGCTGCCCGGGAATGACTGGGGGTCTCACTCTGCCACCCTGCCAACAGCCGGTCAATTAACAGTGCCACGTGGCCGGTGCTCTCTGAGTATGGTCAGGTCCGTCTTTATGCAGGGGGGAATGGGGAGGAGGGAGGTTAGGAGGATAAACATGTACAGTTCTTTTTCTGTCCTCAAATGATGGTTCCTGGCACAACATAGACACCTGGTAAATATTTTTTAGTGAATCACTGGAAGGGTAAATAAACGACTCTGTGTACGGGTAGGCTGTGGGGCAAGGGGAGGGGGCGTTCTGAGCGGAAGGCCCAGCACAAAGGTATGGAGGCTCGGATGAGGCAAAGGCAGGCCCCCATGGGATGATCTCAGCAGGGGTCACATGGCAGACTGGGAAGGGGTTCCACCTGGCCCGCAGAGGCTCTGGGTGCCCCTGAGTGTGGACCGTTCCCCAAGCAGCAGAAGGCCAGAGATGACATTTGATCTCCAAAAAACCCTCAAGGACCACCCACCGCCAATGTGGGTAAAGGCAGTGGGGGGATCCAGGGATCTCTGGATAATGAAACAGCCTCTTGCCAGGACACCAAGAACAGAGCCAGTATAACAAGCGGTTCACACTGGCTCTTCCACGGGCTGCTGGCACAGAAACCCAGGAGGCAGGAACCTATGCTTAAGACCACTGGTCAGGAAAATAGGAGAATAAATGCCACTTCTCTGGTGGAAACCACAGCGGGCCCTTCCTCTCACAGAGCAGCAGGTAGCTCTTCAGTTAGACTCAAGAAAGAACCTCCCCAAAGAGAGCTCTGAGACAGAAGGCTAAAACTTCCTTCCCTGAAGTTCTACGAGAACAAAAGCCCAGGATGTCACAGCAGATGGGAATGTCAAAACTTGATGCCCCGAGGGGCCCCGGCACCAGGATGCATTCAGCACTGCGTTATTAACTACCTGCTGGATGCCCTGCTCTGGGCCGGACACAGTGAGGGGTAGGGGAGGACTCCGGCTGGGCCCGCCCCCTCAAGGGGCCCGATGGGAGGGGGGGCAGGAGGAACTCAAGACACACAGACACCCAAACGTGTGTGCAGGATTAGTGGTGCAGATGGCGGCTCAGCGAGAGAGAAGGGTCTGTGCCACCCAGTAAGTTTGTGTGTGGCAGGGGGCGCTGAGGAGGCCAGGTGTTTGGTGCAGGGCTGGCCTCAGCTCCTCCACAGGCTGACGGCACAGGCGCTGGAAGGACAGAGCGGGTGGCAGGGACCCGTCACCAGGACTCACCCATCACCCCACGCACCTGTGCGCTGAGCGGCTCCTGGCAGAGCCACCGCCGATCAGCACAGTTGAATAAAGCTGGAGACCCACAGCTCAGAGCTGCGGCTGGAGGGGCGGAGGGCTTCGTCGAGCCGTCTTCAAGAGCCCTGTCTACCCGCACGGCTCTCACAAGGGCATTTGGCTTAATGTCTAGTTCTCTATTTGTGCCTGTGCTATATTTAGCCCCTTCGGAGAAAGAAGAAAATCGTTTTTTATTTTTTATTTTTTATTTTTTATTTTTTTAAAGATTTTATTTATTTATTTGACAGAGAGATCACAAGCAGGCAGAGAGGCAGGCAGAGAGAGAGGAGGAAGCAGGCTCCCCGAGAGAGCAGAGAGCCCGATGCGGGGCTTGATCCCAGGACTCTGAGATCATGACCTGAGCCGAAGGCAGTGGCCCAACCCACTGAGCCACCCAGGCGCCCAGAAAATCGTTTTTTAAAGATACTACCAACCCTGCAGATAAACACTTCCCAGCACCATAAAGGCCGGGGGTGGGGTGGGGGTGGGAGCCAGGAAGGACTGGAAGGCGCCCAGAGGGGAGGTCTGGCATCCGCAAGGGCCTCTCTGCCTGCCAGGGAGACGCAGGTGTGGGCCGAGAAGCAGGTGAGAAAAATAAAATGGGGTGGGGGGGGAAGGGAGGGAGGGGACAAAGGGGGGTGGGCACTGGTTTGTGGCTGAGCTGCACCCACTCAACAGAGTGCACACGTTTCTTGTGGAGAGAGGTTTCCACTAGGATCTGTTTCGGGGCCCTAGTCCTGGCATGCTGGGCCACCTGCCCCTGGGACACAAGTTAGTGATGGGCGGGGGTGTGGGGGGTAGGGGTCAGGGGTCCTGTGGAGACCTCTCTCTGTGCAAGTTGTCAGCAGAGCGCCCAAGCCAAGGAGTCCTTTGTGGCAGGTCTGCATTCATTCACGTGACCGTTCATTCAACAAACCTTCACTGCATCCCTGCTGGGTGACAGCCACCATGCTTGTCGCTGGGCACGCAGCAGCAACGTGACCCTGATCTAGAGCCCAAGGCAGGGATGCGCTGGGCACAGAGGAAATACGCAAGGAGCAGGCAGCTTGGCGCTGGACCTTCCTTCCTGAATCACAGACGCACGCTTGAACGGGCCTGCCAGAGGTTCTGGCCTGGTCCCACTCTTTACCCAAACCAGGACCATCCCTGGCTCAACCCAGTCTGTGCCTCGACCCATCACGTGCCAACATGCACACCAGGGCACCCCTCCCACGTCCCCTACAGGGCTTTCTCCTCGAGGTCCTGGCTCTGTGTTCCGTCCCTTGTTCCAGGACCCTGCTCGCTCTCCCTTTGACACCACCCACCACAGTGTCAAGAAGAGGAGACCAGAGGTGCTGGAACCTGTCAGCCTGGCAGATATGGCCTGTGAAGCAACAGGAGGCTTCTCTGCACACGCCAAGAGGCATAGAGCCAGACTGGAGAGGGGGCTGCCTGCACTGCACGCCCCTCATGGAGAGCACACTTAGCTGCCCCTCCTGGGCTCCAGCTCCTTTGAGGACAAAATGCCTGTAAAGTCCCTAGCATGGCCCCTGGCCCTGAGCCTGGTCACCACTGCCTGGGGTGATCACAGGGAAGCAGAAAGCCTCAGCGGGCTGGGACGAGTGGAGTCCTGGGTGTGAATCCTGACTCTGCCGCTGAACGGCCACTGGGCCTTGAGCAAGTGCCTTTCCCTCTGGTGGCAGAGGGGAGGGGTGGTAATAACAGAGCCCTCTTCCTCAGAGGCCCTGAGGGCTCAGGAAACAGTGTGCATGGACTCCTCCTGGCCTGGCCAAGAGAAAGTGCTCCATAAATGGCGTCCCCAAGAGTCTTCCTGAGCAGAGGGGGAGCTCTGTGAGGGAAGGCTGTTTGTCCCCTCCTTGGGTCTGGGACCCCCTTGGCACCACACATGTTTCCGGGCTTGCAGTGGGAGCCGCACGGAGGTCTGATGCTCTGAGTACTGCACCTTTTACCAGCTACTCCTCCAAGGGCCGGTGAGATCTCAGGAGTGGTCCGGATGTTATCGCCTCCCCACAAGCCCCAGGCCACAGCCTCGGTACCCATAAGGCACTGCTCTCCCTGCCCCCAGGGGACAGAGTCGGGTATCCCGTGAGGAGGGGAGGCATGTGGAGACTCCGTGGGGAAGGGAGGTACGCACTCACCCATGTGTTCACCCATGCATTCACCTCTTCCTTCCACAGCTGTTCACCGAGTCACCAGATGCAGGCCCCGGTGGGCCCTGGCACGCAAAGTTTGTGGCTCCAGCCCTCTCGCTAGAGGAGCTCACAGTTCCAAGGGGAGACCCTCACTCTCAAGGGGCACCAGAGAAGGGCTGGTCCCAGGGCTTGGCCCTTGCATCCCTGGCAAGTTAAGGATAACAGGAACATTTAGCCCCCCACCGCCCGGAACGTTCCACCCGTCTTCCCCTGAAGAACCCACCTGGCTTCACCTTGACCCCACATCACCTCCCTCTGGTTCAAGGTGGGGAAGGAGGCTGCGGCCAATGACCTTTCTCCCCACCGCCCACCACTAGGCCACTCCCGGGTGGGCTACAGCCATGGCGGCTCTCGCGAGGCTGGCTTTACAAAGAGCTGTCTCCAGGAGCAGGGACCAAGTCCAAGAACGCGCCTTAACCACAGGAAGATGTTCCCTCTGCCTCTAGGGGAAAAGGTAGACACTCAGGCTAAATGCAGCCACATCCCAGCTAGGCGCAGTTCTGTTGTTTGATCATTTAACAGACACAGAGCCTGGCCCTGTGTAACGTAGTGGGCATCAGACACGGATAGAATAAGGCCCATCCTGGCCATTTACAAGCTCCTGGCCATAGGAGAGGGTGACATTTTATAAAAAGGGACTATAGAGAGAGGACTTTTGACTGGCAGGTGTTTAAGGAAGAAGTTGGCCTTCTAGCTGCCCATGGGGGATGGCTTGGTTAGGGTGCGCCCTGGAGAGAGAGAGAGAGAGAGAGTGTGTGTGTGTGCGCACATGTGCATACACATGAGCACAGAGAAAGTTCTCCAAGGAGGATAACCACCCTCCCCCTCTGCCCCAGCGAATGGCATGGAGGTGTCAATGACACTGAAAATGATCAGAGCTGCCACTTCTCCTGTGATCACTGTACGCCAGGCACTATTCTCAACTCTCAATTACACCAACTCACCGAAACCCCACAACCACTCCAGGAGTGAAGTACAATAGTTATCCCCATTTTACAGATGAGAAAAGTGAGGCAGGCCAGTGCAGAATGTTGGGGTCCGGCAGCTGCTGATGGCTGCGCCGGGCCCGCACCCATGCAGCCTGTGTGTAGAGCACACTCTTAACCCACAGCGTCGTTCTACTTGTGAAATGTGGAGAGCACAGCATATGCTGGGGGAACAATGAATAATTCAGCTTGGCAGAAGCACAGGGTATGTGCCATGGAGACAAGCCTGGAAAGGAAGGTGGGAGCCTTATTGATGAGACTCCGTGATGCGAGACGCGGCAGCTCGCCCTTAAATCTGGGCCATGGGGAGCCATCGAAGGTATTTGAGCTGTGGAGTTACACGAAAGGCAAGGGACGGGGAGACGCTTGCACCTCCAGCCAAGAAGTTGTACCAGCAGGGCCTTCATGCTCCCCACCTCCCTCGGCTCCCTTCCTGCGTTCCGCCTCCCTTGTGCCCCCCAATACTCAAGTTATACATTTCCCTTTGGGGAGGGTACAGACGCAGGCAGCCCTGCTTCCCCCCTGGCTGTGTATCACCTGGGCAGCCCCTCTCTGCTAGTGAGCACTTATTTTTAGAAGCGTTTGACAATCGTCCAAAGGTCTAAGACGAACAGATGGCCTGTCTTAAAGGCTCGTATGTTCGCTAGTTTGCACTTCTGACAAACGGTAAGCACACTCGAGAGCACGCCATAAACAGCACTGAATGAATACTCAGAACACAATTTAGCTAATGCACGTCATTAAAATTAGGAGTGAGTGATGGCCAAGGTTTCCTCTAAACGCCTGCCCAGTGATGCAGCCGCTCCCCTGGGGGCCGAGGCGATGACGTGTATGCACCCTGTGTCCCCCCCACGGCGACCCCCGTCCCCCAGCAAGCCAGCATGGACACAGACGGCACGGAAAGCTGGGCCGTGTGGAGTGACACCTCTCCTTGGCATCGGGGTCCTGGGTGATTCTAGCCACCCACTGGCCTGGGACACAGCCCTGGAATGTTCTCGGAGTCAAAAGCAACTCCTTCCATGCTCCAGGATGTGTGCAAGGCTTCCCCAGTCCCGTCTCCCAGACAGCGAGACAGGCTGTCGTCTGCCACTCTCGAGCAGCGGGAAGTGAGCGTCGCACCCGCTTAGCCAGGGAAGTCTGTCTCTCGGGTGAGAGCCTCCATTCATCCGGATCTCCTGGCCTGCAGGGAGATTCCAACTTCCAGGGTTGGCTTTGGGGGGATTCGCTGCTTTCTTGCAGAACCGAGAGCAGGAGCAGACTCAGGGCCCTCGGAGTCCCCTGGGGGCACGTGAGGAGGAGCTGGAGGACCCAGACTGCCTCTGACGCAGGTGTCCCCAGAGGGGATGACCACTGGGTTTCTGGGGCCCCTCTCCAAAACCTCTCTCGCCAGTGCCCTGAGGCACCCAGGACACAAAAGACCCCAGCAGGTGGCCTGGCCAAACGACCTGTTCCATGAGTGCAAAAACATCTTCCTTCAAGAGAAAATTTGTCATGGGGAAAAAAAAAAAAAAAGCCCAAAGAATTCCCAAAGGGGCCGGTTTTGTACGGCTGTGCTTTGGAAATAAAAGCCACCCGAGAATAGATAATAAGGAGGGAACCTGCAGCCTTCCACTGGGAGCCCAGGCCGTAAACAGGCTACTATTCCGAGTCACCCAACAAGAAAAGGAAACGAATAATACCTGTCTGGAGCGACAGTGGACCCCCCGGGGTGGGGGCACACTTCAGAATACAAATGCGCCCGGTCGCTTTCTGGGTGGACAGCATCACAGGCCAGCAAACGGGCGACTTCAGGTAGCAGCCGCATGAAAGAGAGCGGGAATTTTGTGGCTGTGTCACACCAGGGCCGCTGAGAGATTTGCCCCATCTGGGCAACAGAGGCACCCTGACTGTCACCGAGTCCTGCATTAATTTGCTGCCACCCTTGCCATTTCTCCAAAGGGAGGCGGGGGTCCCCAGTGGCCGGACCCCTCTAGGTCTGGGTGCCTAGCACACTCGGGACTCAAAGATTCTGGCCGTGGTGTGCGAGGTGACCGTAAGCCCCAGTCTCTGGTCCTTGGTTCCTTCCCAGTGGAGACACCTCCTGTGTCACTGGAAGGTCCATTCCAACCACAACAGCCAAGCACCTGCTCAGAACCAGTCCCCTGGGATATAATTCATCTCAAATACGAATTTCGGTATGGCCTCAAAGAGCCCGAGTCAGACCCCTTAGAGATATGATTGCAGCCTGAGGCGGCGGGGCAGGAATCCAGGGCGCGCACCACCTGGGAGCCTGAGGAGAGATCAACCCGACATCCTGAGACTCCACTGAAATGGCCCCTGAGCCAGAGAGGGGTCCTTCCCCACACCTGGGCCAGAGAGGGGTCTTTCCCCCCACCTCACAGCGCACCTGTGAATCAAAGACCACACACTGAACAGTCTGGGAAGACTGAGGCATCCCATCCGTGGAGACACTAAGCTCACAGCAAAGGCAGCTGTATGGAAAAAGAGCAGGTAACATCCAGGAGACCTGGCTGTGGTGGACAGGGCTCCTCCGACGGTGCGCGGCCAGTCCTGATAGAGGCCTCCCACTCAGGGGGCCGCGCTGTCAGTCTGCCCTGCAAGCCAGTGCGGCCCAGGCTGGTGGCAAGGCAGTAAGGCGAGGTGGGGCCTGGGTCATCCCACGAACCCAAGCCTTGTCAGAAAGGGGCAGGCGTCCTCATATCCTAGTCTAGAAAACTAGATTAAAATATATATTTTTTAATTTATTTTTTATATTTTGTAAATATATATAATATATTAATTATAAATACTTTATATTTATAAATATACAATTTATAAATTATAAATATTATATAAATATATATTTTTATATATATCTATATATCTAAAGATAGATAGATGTATCTCCCGTGTGGCTCAGTTGGTGAAATGTCCAACTCTTGATTTTGGCTCAGATCATGGTCTCAGGGTCATGGGATCGAGTCCTGAGTCGGGCTCTGCGCTGAGCATGGAGTCAGCTTGAGATTCTCTCTCTCCCTCTCCCTCTGCCCCACCCCCTCCTTCTTTAAAACAAAAATATATAATGTCTCCATGTTTAAAGCATAATGCAGGCCAATCAACAAATGTTTGCAGGTTGAGTCTGCCCACAGGCTGCCAGCTGAAGGCCTCTCCTATTTTGTGAGGCCCGCGAGATGCCCCAAACACCTTCCAGCACAGCGACCAGGCTGACGCCCAGCGCAGGCGTGGAGGTAGGGGCAGTGACATCACACGGACCACTGTGTGGGGTCCTCACCCCAGGGACAGGGCTGGGGGGGCTTGCACGGTTACATTCCGAAGAAGAGGAAGGAGAGTAGACGATGAAGTTGAGGCCACCCTGCGTGGCTTGTCCTGGGTGGGTCCCCGCACGTAGCCGAACGCTCCCCGGTGAGTCAGGTGTGAGCCAGCCAGGGAAATCTCCCTCCCAGAGCCACACACGAGCCCTCAAAATAGCGAGTTCAGACAGGGACCAGGGAGCCCTCCCTCAGGCACGCCGAGAGGCCAGGCCAAGTGCCTCCCCACCCACTGAAGGGTCTAGATCATTATCCCCTCATGCCTTCCTTTCTCCCAAAGAACTGAGGAAGCCTCCCACCCATCACCCACAGACCATATCTGAGGCATCATGGGGGGACTGCCCCTTGGGGAGCTTGTGAATGCCACATGATAGACAGAAGCCCCTCTTACTTCCCACACTTGCACATACACACAGCACGCACACTCACTCACTCACAGATACCCCACAACCACATGTACACACATGCACACACTCACGGATAACTCACAATCCCACACACGTATACAATGCATACACACGCACACACTCATGGATATCCCAGGTACAGACTCACTCGCTCACAGATACCTCACAATCACATGTTCATACACACGAACAGATACCCCACAAACCCAGACGCATACCTGTACACACACACACTCACAGACATACACACACACAGACCTTATACTGACAATGTGCTACAAAATGGTTCAGGGTTGGTTGGTATTTTTGGCATTCTGTCTCTCCTCGGTGTGCAGCGGGCCTGTCTGCACTCACACCGTCACCAGGACACTCCAGAAACCCCACCTGCCCATGACACGGGTTCCCTCCAGGGCTCCCTCTCCCTGGTTGTGGGAGCTGAGAAACTAAATTCCCCTGAGAGGCAAAGCCCAGTTCTCTCCTCAAGGGGCAGGGATCAGGGAGAGTTCTGTTCAATCCCCTAGAGGGTCCCCACCACACCCAGAACCCTGGCCAAAGCCACAGCCCCCCCCCGCAGAGTTCCCCAGACCTCCTTCTTCCAGCTCCCCAGATGCTCCAGACACTTCCTCAGCCTCTCGTGGCCATTCTTGACGCCTGGCATGCCCCCCTCAAATTTCCCAGGCCCCTCCCCATCTGATCTCCATCCCCTCAGAAAGGCCTTCCCGCTTACTCAACAAGGGGCCCTCCATCACGGCGCAGCTCCCCGTCTGCACAGCTGTCCTTCTAGCACTTTCCTCCACCTGCAAGGTGCTGGCTATGTCTCCCGGCCGTAGTAATGCCCTCGCCAGGCAGCTGTGCACGGCAGGCAGAGACCCCATCTCTCAGTTCTCTGCCGATGCCCCCACGTCGGCTCAGAGCCTGCGTTTGCAAACTCCGCGAGCATTTCTGAGATAACAGCCAGCAAGCAACGGTGGTGAAGCAAAGTCTCCCCTGACAGGGTCAGGGAGAGAAGAAGAAACAGAGCTGCCCCCTCCTCCGCGTCCCTTGCCCCGCCCTGCCCAGGGCAGGTTACGCTTTTTTCTTAAAAGCCGGGAGATCCTTTGAAGACATTATGCTAAGTGCACTGAGCCAGTCACAGAAGGACTAATACTGTATAATTCCACTTCTGTGAGGTTCCTAGAGTAGTCAAATCCGGAGAGACAGAAAGTAGACTGGTGGTTTCCAGGAGCTGAGGGGAAGGGGGAGTTAAGTGTTCAGTGGGGACAGAGTCGCAGTTCTGCACAACACTTTCCTGGATGGTGGGGATGGCTGCCTAAGGGTGCAAATGGACTTAGAGCCACTCATGTGTTCGCTCGAAATGCTTTCAATCACAAATTTTTCCTTCTGTGTATTTTACCACAATTAAAAAAACCAAAACTGGGGCGCCTGGGTGGCTCAGTGGGTTAAAGCCTCTGCCTTCGGCTCAGGTCATGATCCCAGGGTCCTGGGATCGAGCCCCGCATCGGGCTCTCTGCTCAGCAGGGAGCCTGCTTCCTCCTCTCTCTCTGCCTGCCTCTCTGCCTACTTGTGATCTCTGTCAAATAAATAAATAAAATCTTTAAAAAAAAAACAAAAACCAAAACTGATTGGTATCCTACAGGCTTGGTGGGCGGATGGGCAGGTGGACAGGAGAGAGGTCACACTCTAAAGAGACAGCCAAGGTGCCCAGGGCCGATCCTGTGTTTCCCCCACAGCTCTGGCTGGAGGCTTGGAAGTCAGAAGTTGCACAGACCGTAGTAGTGAGACGCAGCCTGCGGGGCCTCGGCTGGACGGAGGGGGCTGGAAGCTACAGCAGCATCCAGGGACACATCGTCTGCCAAGCTGGCTGGCAGTGGTTGCCTTTTCTGCCTCCGTGCTGTACCAGGCTTCCCCTGCAGTGACTGAGCCGATGTGGCAGTCAATGGCACGGCTTCCAGGGCCCGGCTGCATTAGGATGGAGGGCCTCAGGAGACTGCACAATGGGGCTCTTGCCCCTGAGCGCAGGGGTCTGAGACCTCCCCTGAAATCATCTCAAGAGGACTGGAGCTCCGACAGCTTTCAAACTCTGCTGCCCCGTGCTTGGGGAGATGGGAAGGTGAGCATGAGGCACACCTAAGGGCATTAAATATTTTGCCATGTTGGGAAAAAAAAGCTTGGGGGGAGACAATTGTTCTCTTGAATGTTACTGAAATCTTTCCAGGCCTTTTGCATCTTGAAATTTTTATTCATTAAAATTGGATGAGAAAATCCAGCTCTACATATAGTGGTCGTATTTCACAAGCCAAAAATCAGGACAAATAGCCAATAGCTGTGACAGACTACTTGAACATCAAAGCTGTCCTGGAAAATCTAGGTCACACGGTCACTAATTATACAGAACACATATGTTCAGGTCCCTAAACTAACCCAGTGCTTTCAGGTTTAATAAATGATATTTTAGGACTTTGATCATATCCATTTCTACTTTCCTCTAAATTTTTGCTACAAGGGAAACTTTCCTGCATCATCGAAATTTCTAGAAAATTAACCGCCAGGGATGGGAAGCTGTTCTGGCAGGTATCCTGAGGCCCCCCTCAGAAAACAAGGCCCATCACCACCCCCAAAAATGGCTTTCCAGAGCCCACATGGCCCAGCTCCCCTCACTGACGGACCCCCCAGGCTGTGGGGCCGGCAGTTCTGAAGGTGGACCTAATTTGCTATGATGAATTGTGTGCATGCCCCAGCGATCAAAACTGCAGCTGAGACCGATTACATTTAATGATTGAGACGGTTCTTGCGGAAACACGTGGGTGTATACCTTTGCCCGCTCGAAGAAGTCCAGCCTGGCACCAAGCAAGGCGCAAATGTGATCCCTGGCACGCAGAATGCAGGGGCTGCCCACTCCTCAGGAGCCGGGCCCACCGAGGGGGCAGAAGAACACGGGGACCCCACCTGCCATGTCTTGTCTGCCCTTCTCATCTGCGCTCAGCTTCCAAACTGTGGGAGCCGCCTCACTGCCCACACACCTGCCCCACCAGGGCCACATGGGTTTGCTCTGTACCTTCCCTCCCACCACCAGGCAGAGCTCGCTGGCTTCTGGGAGGCAAATCAAGAATCATCTAGATCATCTATATCCCCAGTCTGTCCCATCCCTCTCCATTCCCTGGAAGGGTGTGTGTGTGTGTGTGTGTGTGTGTGTGTGTACTCATATGCAGTTTTAAGGTGGAGGGAGACATGTGTAGCAGGTAAGTATGGAATTAAGAGTATATGAGGAAGGGGTCATGAGAACAGTATCGTTCCTGGCACTTTCTTGGTACTCGATACTAATGGATGTGTAGCTAGCTGTCTGGCCGGCTGAATGGATGGATAGGTAGATGACGGATGGATGGAAGGACAGACGAATGGATAGATTGAGTAGATGTGTAGCAGATGGATGACTAGTAGGAAAAAGGAGAGCATGAATATACAAGTAGGTAGGAAGGTAGATTGGTGGAAAGACAATGGGCTTTGAAGTCCAAATCCTACTTTATTCACTTACTGTACCTGTAACCCGAGGATAAGTCACTTCACTTCTCTAAGCTCCTGTTTCCTCGCCTGAAAAGTGGGGTAAATAATGCCTACCTCAAAGTCTTGTCAGGAGCCCCAAATTAGATAACACATGTAAAAGTTTTCACAACATGTACAATGACATACTGACATTTAATATTGACCTAATGAATACCAACCATGAGGTTCTGCCATCACTGTCAACTCGAAAGCCCACACTTTCAATGTGGCACCTTCAGAAGGAAGGACAGGGGAGACTAAGGCAGTGCCCCGGGTCAGGGATGCTGCTGTTGGACTGGGCATCCAGGTCTGGCTTCCGGATGGGGGCAAGGGGGGGACCAGCCGTTGAGGCACACTTGCCTCCCCTGCTCAGACACACAAACCATGTGGATGGAAAACACTCCCCATTTCCCCCCGGGGCCCTCTCCTCCTGCAAGCATCCTACTTCATCATCTTTTCCCAGCCTCAGCTTTCTGGTCTGCAAAAATGGTGAGAGTAAATGGCACTTCAAGTGGTCTCAAGTTGTTGAGGCACCAAAACGATAGTCTTTGCAAACTGTGACGTGTTGCAGGAGAGGCCTGAGACTCAGAGCCCAGGTGGGTAAGGAACCAGGTGGGGCAGACCAGCTGGGGTTGTGCTGAACCAGGGAGCACATCCTTGTGTCTAAAGGGGGCAGCGGATGGCTGCCACACAGAAGTATGGTCCAGGGATTTTTAGGACTGATTTGCCAAAAAATCAAGAACTCCAGCCAGTTAGTGTGGTGGTCAAGAGGACGGAATCTGGTGCCGGGTGCCTGGGTCCAGCACTAACCAGCTCTGTGGCCTAGGGATATAGTTAGCCTCCCTGTGCCTCAGTTTCCTTACTTTCATAATAGAGGCATTATGAGAATGAATATCTTGAATGTTTAAAAGTGCTAAGAACACTGTCTGATGCTCAATAAGCACTGTATGTGGGGCGCCTGGGTGGCTCAGTGGGTTAAAGCCTCTGCCTTTGGCTCAGGTCATGATCCTAGGGTCCTGGGATCGAGCCCCGCATCGGGCTCTTGGCTCAGTGGGGAGCCTGCTTCCTCCTCTCTCTGCCTGCTTCTCTGCCTACTTGTGATCTCTCTCTCTCTCTGTCAAATAAATAAATAAATAAATCTTAAAAAAAAAATAAGCACTATATGTTAGCCCCTATAATTATAGGAAATCTCCATTTTGAAACACAGATCACCATTTAAAGAGTCTAATATCCCCGGTTACACACTGTAAATTTTCACCCTCCACGAGGCAAAAATGTTCATTGTTACTACGATAATAACTTTTCCTTGTGTGTCTCTCCTCCCTCCCGACGTGAGAGGAGACTGGCAAGGGGGCCTTCTCCATCACTCTGGAGCACCTGACAGGAGGAAAAGAGTCACCACACCCCTCCAGCCCCCCCTGGGAGCTCCAGTCCCTGCCCCAGACAATTTCAGCATCTTGTGTCCCCCTCACCTTCTCCCATACCTCCTATAGATGCCATATTTTATCCCAGACCCAAAGAATATAAGAAGCTCCAACATTTGATGTATCGGGGGAACAAAAGAAATGACCAGTTACAGTGTAACTCACATGAGCTATTCCTATTTACGAGATGTTACAATGAGGAGTTGTGTATCAGGGCAACGAGGAAACACCTAATATATTGAGCTCCTACTCGGAGGTTCTTCCTACATCATCTTTACATCTCCCCCTTGTCCCTATTTTACTGACGAAGCAACTGAGTCAAGAAAAGAGAAGCAGCTTGATACGTCCTGCGACTGGTGAGAGGTGGTACTTGGATCTGCACCCAAATGGCCCAGTCTTCAGGCTGCTTCCTCCCCTCTGGCTGTCCCCTGCCCACCCCTCCGCCTCCTGGTGTCACCAAAACAAACCTGTCACCCGCCTCCGCCCAGATCCCAGTACACAGAGAATCTCATTGCAACGCTGGACCAGCCCCAGACCCCCGTGTTTGATTTTGTCTGAACTCCAGAAGCAGAGCGAGTGGGGCCATGTTCATTATTGACACAGCAAAATTAATTTCTGCCATCTCCTCCCTCTCCCCACCCTGTGCCCGGCCCCCACCCCTCACCTCTCCTGTGAGTGCGGACGCACGGCTGCTGACTGGTGCTCCTGAAATGCCAACTTGCATTTCTCATCATTAATTTCTTTCTAAATGTCATTAGTAATTGTTCCTGCTCGACCAAAGAGTGCAGCGCAGGCTTCCGCCAAGAGCGCCTGGGTCTCGTCTCTCAGCTGGTGGGGGAGAAGCACCGCCCCCCCCCCCCCCCCCCCCCCCCCGCCCCACAGCCATGCCAGACCCTGCACCCTTGCGGGAAGCAGCCAGCCTTGCTCCCAACAAGTTGGGGAGGCAGACGGCTGCATCGAGAGACAAAGCAGGCCTCGTGCTTCCTGTGAATGGGCTCACCGACAGAAAAAAGCCTGCCCACACCATTAGCAGTGTGGTTCAGTGCTCCGGCTCTGCAGCCAACCAGGCTGTCCGGGTTCAAGTCCCACCTCTGCCACTGCCCAGCTGTGCCTTAGGCTCCCCCTCTGCAAAATGGGGAGAATGACGGCATGGGCTTCACAGGATTATCCTGAGGATGAATCAGGATAATCGATGCTGAGGGCCCCCCATGGTGCCTGGAGGTTTGTTTCTGTTACTGTTCTCCCCATGCTGGGGTGAGGTCCGCTCTTACTAGCTGTGTGGCATGGCGTGATAGCAAGTCTCCCACCTCTGACAGTGGGACAACCACATCACATCAACTCTACTCCAGTGCCACTGTACGCTCCCCCATGGGCTGGGCACTATGTTCATGTTTCACAAACGCTATGTGGCACCCCCACGGGGAGCCTCTGGGAGAGAGAGCACTGGCCCAACAGTCAGGAGACGATGGTCTCAGAAGGGAGGTCACATGCCCAAGGTCAGAGTGACAGCAAGAAGCAACTCTGAGATTTGTCCCCTCCAGCCCCCAAGGCCTGTGTATGTCTTTCCTGTCCATCCAGCTGTCTCTTTGTCTAGGTCGGTGGGGGGTGGAGAGGGTCGAGGCAGGGCTTTGCACGGTGTCAGCCCCTGGGAGCCTTGGGCCAACCAGGCACCCATTGATTATGTAGTATTATTGTTTCCAAGAAACTGAAGGCATTTGGTCTGGGCTGGGACAGCGCCCGCAAGGGGCTGGGCTCCCGGCACACACAATGGCCGCTGGCTGGAGGCTCCTGGCAGCTCCCCCGTGCCCATCTGTCGCAATGGCATGGTGCCCCTCTTAAGTCGGTTGGCCCCCCGCCCCAGGGCATGAATGACAGGCTCTGATGGGCAGACAGGCAGCCCGAGGCTGATTCCAAGTGCCATCTCTGCCCGGAGCTGGGCTGTGGGGGCAGCCCCCCAGTCCCCACCTGGGCCTCCACACACTTCATTGCTCAAGCGGGCAGAGCCCTGGGCCTCGTGAGGGCATCTGGGCACATCCAGGCAGAGGCTCCTCCGGGACCTGTTCCTCCCTTGCTCCTCTTGTGGTGACCACAGCAGCCACTGCTTGCCCTGCCTGCCCAGAGTGGGACAGTCCCATGCCCTGAAGCTGTGTCACTCTCCCGGGAGGGAAGACACGCTTGCCCCCAGCACCCAGCCCCCAGCACCCAGAGGCCTGTCCTTGGCTCCTAAGGGATTGAGAGTCCCACTGCCTCAGCCCTCGGGGCTAAGAACACAGACTTAGGGGCGCCTGGGTGGCTCAGTGGGTTAAGCCTCTGCCTTAGGCTCAGGTCATCATCTCAGGGTCCTGGGATCAAGCCCCACATCAAGCTCTCTGCTTGGAGGGGAGCCTGCTTCTCCCTCTCTCTCTGCCTGCCTCTCTGCCTACTTGAGATCTCTGTCAAATAAATAAATAAAATCTCTTAAAAAAAAAAAAAAAGGAACACAGACTTCGTGTCAGGCCGCCTTGTTCACACCTCTGCAGCTCTAGTAGCTGTGTGACCCTGGGGAGCCTCAGTTTACCCAGCTGTGATATGGAAGTCTCAGGAGGCCACACCTGTGGGGTCAACATGAGGCCTCCAAACACTACACACGTGAAGGAGGCAGTCAGTCTCCCAGTAAGCACTCAGGAAATGCTGTCTCATTTTTACTGTGTTGGGGTGAGTGGCCCAGGCCCAAGCCCTGGGCTCAGGACGACGAGGGGCCCTGTATGACCACCCCTCAGTCTCCTCCAGATGCGGACCCAAAACAGCCACACATGGCCCCTCAAGCCGACTCAGTCACCCAGTGGTCACAGAGGTACAAGACGATGACATCGGTGATACACTTTAGGGTGAGCAGGGAAGGCCGTGCCCCACAGATGGAGAGACCCAGCTAGATGGCGTCTGGGGACGCAGCAAGGAGGAGGGGAGGTCCGCCTCCCCCTGGCCTCCTGTGACATCGCATGGTCATGCAGGGTTCTGGCAGGCTATGTGTGGTATACGACACAGCTGGGGGACATGCTCTACATTACACTGTGCTACGTCACAAACATACAATAAGTATTCGTTCTGTATGTTCTCACCGGCTTACCGTCCCTCTCCCCGCAACATTTGAGGGATTTGGGCCTCCGTGCGTCCCCAGCACCTGCACACCTCTGCACAGAGATGGTGCTCGGTGAACACCCGTGGGCTCCCTGGACTGAATGAGTGAGTGAACGAACGCGTGAACCACGGGCACCGCGGTTGTGACATTGGCGATGGCAGTAGCTAGGCCTGACCAAACCTCCACCCGGTGCTGGAGGCTCTTTGGGGATCAGTGCCTTTCTCTCCCCGATACCCTCAGGAAGGGGCTGTCATGACCCCCTATTTACCAGGGCCCATCGAACATCAGTGACTTGCTCAAGGTCACAGAGTTGCTGCCGGTCCATAGAGTGGGCTGGGCACCGCCACGCCGTGTTGTCCGTCACACAGACTAGAATCCGGTCTGCGAAAAGTGCTGGTGTCCTTCCACAAAGCCGTCCTAGCCTGGAATGGGCCATGGGTTACCCGCAGGAAGCCTTAGTTGCTAAGTGCTTTTCACACACAGGCTCTCCACCCTCACACCCCGCTGAGGCAGTGGGTCTCACCCCATTTTACAGATGAGGAAACTGAGGCCAGAGAAGGATCTCTGTTTAAGATGGAAATGTCTAAGACAGAAATCATGGAATGGAAATAATGATCTGATGTCTAAGATGGAAAAGAATGGAACAGACTGGGGGCAACTTCAAGGAAGCAACAGGTTCTCAGTCCCTGGAACCACGGCCGGGTGTCACCAGACACCTCTCTCTGTCACTTCCCCTGGCCCGGCCCGGCCCAGCCCAGCCTGTCCCAGCTCTCCCTGCAGCAGTGGGGTAGCAGGGACAGGCCTGTCTTTAAAGTGGAATGGAGGGAGAGGCTCCTACTCACAGAAAACTCAGCCAAAGAGTCAAATGCTAAGTATGTGCCTAGAGCACTTTTAATTTTTAATTATTATTAGTTATAATTATCTGGCTGGATCTGACGGCAGAAGCGCGCAGGCAAGGAAACTGGCTCCTCGGTTACCCATCTTCTAAGGACGAGGAACTTAAAAACGGGGCCCCTAGATTCTGCAACCCTTCCTCTTTGTCTCCCTTCCTGGTTGTGTTCTTTCCCTTATTTTCCTCCTTTCTAGAAGCTCAAGAAATGTGGTAAAACATGTGGGGATGGTTGGATGGATGGCAGAAGGGGGCTTCACTGGCCCCAAATGCACATTTGGGTGGGAAGTCAGGTGTAGACACAGTTATTACAATCTGCACTGGCAAAGGAATCGAGGGGCTAAGACCAGGGCCAGAGAAACCAAAGGAGGGAAAATCCGGGAGAGCTTCTCGAAGAAGGGACCGCTTGAGCCTGAGCCCTGAAGCCGGAGAAGAAAGGAAGGGGTTTGGAGCAGAGGGATCAGCAAGAACAGAGCAGCCAGGAAGCACCCACCTCACCGAATCGACCCGATCAATGAAGCAAGACGGTGTTCACCCCCTGCCAGCCCCACTGCCCTTTTCTCTGGACCTTGGAACCCCCAAATCCGTCCATGTCTCTGAGTCTCTGTATTGGCTGCTCCCTCTCCCAGAAGGTTCCCCTAGCTCTTCCCACACGGGCTCCTTCTCAACCTTCAGGGCTCTGTTGAAATGCTAGCCTTCCTTGACTACCCAACCCAATTTTTCATCCTCAACATCCCCTCACCCTTGCCGTGACACACACACACACACACACACACACACACTCTCTCTCTCTCTCTCTCTCTCTCACACACACACACACACACACACATTTTCCACCACCAAACAGTGTTTTACTGTCCTCAAAATTCTACAGTCTGAAATGACCTAGTTCATGTATTTACTGACTTACGCTCATATCTCACAAAGAATGACAGCTGGGTGAGAACAGGGACTGTGTCAACCTGTTCACAGTCGAGCCTGAGGCCCCGGCGATGGCGCCCACCTATAATAGCTACTCAGTAAATATTCTTAAATGAAAATGGAATGAGGGGAAGGGTCAACCCAAATGTTCTTAAGAGCTCAGAAGGAAGAGTCCCCATGAGCTCGGGCCACACCCCTGGCTTACAGACACCTCCCCCTGGCTGGGTACCAGGATTCAGCCTGGCAGGGTCCAGCTCACCCCATTGGAAGGGCTCCAGGTTGCTTGTTAGAATACCTAGCTCTGCTTTTAATCAATTGTAATCATTTAGCTGGAAGCGGCATGATTAGGCACACACAAGCAAACAGCGTGAGCTAATCCTTTAAATGTGCCCGCTCAACGCAGGGCTGGCCGCTTTGCCGCTGCAGGCCCGGCTCGGGAAGCGCTTCCCGCGGCCCCTCACTTTGTCAATAAGGGAGTCTAGATTCCAGGGCACAGGGCCGACCCACCGCTGTCCCCAGCCCAGCCCAGCCCTCTCCCAGAGCTCCGAGGAATGCCAGAACATCCCCCATCGGAGAGCCACGTCCTCAGACTTGAGGCTCCCTGCAACAGCACCCAGCGAGGCTGCCGTCACTGGGGCAAGTGGCAATACCAGGAAGCTTGTGGTCTTCTGAGGCCCCTGACTCCATGCCCAGACTTAGCCCATCCTCTGCCCAAGCCTCACTTGAGCTGAACTCACCCCCTTGCTCGTCGCAAGGTTTGCAGGCTCCGGGCCCCGAGCTCCAGCCTAGCAAACGCTGGGCTTGGGCTTGGCACCGCAGCTCGGGCCCCAGCACGCTTCCGCCCGGGCCCACCCGCGAGCAGGCTCCTTTGCCTCCCCTGTTCCTGCCACTTGTGCTACCTGCTTGGCCCAACTACTAAAATAGTTTCTGGGTCCCCTGACATGAAGGCTTTTTATAGTTCAGCACTGCAGGCCTCATTTAAATCTATTAGCTCATATAAATGGCAATTCATTTAAACTTTGGAGGTTTTCTGTTCGCCTCAGTGGCAGAGACAATTTGGCAATGCGGGTGGCTCTGCCTTTCGCTCGTGACCCCCGGACACACCACTTAAGCTCCTGGAGTCTCGGTTTCCGTATCTGTAAATGAGCATGAGAGGACCTACTTCAGGGGGTTGGGCTGAGACAATCCCTGTGCAAAATGCTCAGGTCGGAGCGTGGTCCCCAGCAGGGAACCGCCCAGGGCAGGTGACTGTTCAGACCACTTGCTGTCCAGCTTCATGGGAGAGTTTGTCTACCCTGTCAGAGGCCAGCCCTGCATGCATTCCCTCAGCGACATTCAAGAACGGGACACTGTGAGCCTCAGGAAGGACAGAAGGACGTGCCATCCTGCTCGGTGTCTGTGGCACAGAGGTGTCCACAGGGATTCCGAGACAGCTGGGCTGGGCAGCTGAGTCGGCCCCTTCCCTCAGGTCAGCTAACCCCTGGCAAGGGGCCCAGAGGGCCCCAGGCCTTCATCTGCTGAGGCCCGAGGCTGGAAATACAAGGCCAATAGCCCTGACATTTTCGGGGTCTGTGGTTTACAGGGTTGTCTCACAGGGCCCCCACCAAATTGGCATACTGCCCTCCACTGAGCCACGGGCAAGGCCAAGAGAAACAGTGCAGAGGAAAACCCAGGGCCAGAGGCAGCCAAAGGTAAGAAGGAGTCTTGAAGCCCTGGCCTCTGCGGCCTTCCCACCTCTCCTCACCTCTCTGCACACCCAGCTCCTCCCTGAGCCCCAGTGTGGGTGTCCCGTGCCCATGGCCTTCCCACGTGGCTGGGTGCCCCGGATGGAAGGACTCAGCGTCTCACTGTTCACACTCAAGCTAGAAATCACAAAATCACAGCAAAGCCCTGGGGGGAGGGGCGGCCCCCTCTCCCCCGCAAAGCCATCGGACCTCATGCTAATCATATGCTAATAACCACAGTCCCAGTAATGCCAGTACTGCGGGCCCAGGTGTCCTATGGGCCAGTCACCACACCAAGGGCACCCGCAACCCAACTATAGGTGGGAACTGCTAATAATCCCATTTTATAGATATGAAAACTCTGGCCTCGAGCTGGTAAGGGAGGGAGCCAGCTGCAAACACCAAGCTCGCCCGCCCAGTGGGTGTTTGCGGTGTCTACCCCCTGGGCTCCCTTCCCCAACTTGGGCCACAGTTCAGTGGAGCAGGGCTGGACCACCGACCATCAACCGTCAGAACTCAACCATCAGATTCCCTCTGCAGGCATCTAGAACCCGACGCCTGTGTGCTGCCTCTTTGCAGCAGTCACTATTTCCAGGTCGGCCAGGGGGTTCCATCTGGCTGCTTGTGTCACCAAATCCCCACACTAGTCCCCTCTGCTGAAAAATCCAGGTGTGTCTGTCACAGCAGAAATGACGGAAGCCACGGCAGCCTGGGCACCTTTCTCCTGGCAGAGACGAGCCCAGAAAGTCAGGCTGCAGGAGGAAAACACAGTAGGAACCAGGAGGAGGCAGAAGGCAGAGTGCCACCACCTCAAGAAAGGGGCCCTAGATTCTCAAACACCAGAAACACCCCTGGTGTTTGAGAAAACATTCTGAAACACCACTGCCTGCTCTTGGCAACGAAAAGCCACCCTGTGTCGTGACAACTCCATTCCCCGTCCTGCTAAGCCCAGAGAGCAATGCCTTTGCACGCCCTGAGGGTTTGCCCACCGCCGCAAGTCTTGGGGCCTCGGGAAGCAAGCGCACAGAGCTTAAAATGCTTGAAGACAGCTATCCCCACACTACCATAGCAATCTGCCTGCATCGTCTCCTGGCAAATGGTCCCCCAAAAGTTCTCTAGGGTGAGGCTGGACCTTCACAGCCTAGCAGTCTGCCTGAGCTCCCTGGGCAAACCTGTGTGCATGGGTGTGTGTGCATGTGCGTGTGCCTGCATGGGTGTACACGCAGACCTTGCTGAGTCTCCCCATCTCCTCCCCCACCTCCAGCGCCTGGCAATCATTGGTGTTTTCTGTTCCAATAGTCTTGCCTTGTTCTGAAACACCAGGTAAATAGAGCCCTGTAGCATGGAACCTTTCAAATCTTGGCACTCACAGATTCATCCAAGTGGCTGCGTGTTTACCAGTGGCTGCTTTTTATCGCCAAGGACTGAGCCACAGCAGCAATGTACCACACCTGTCCGTCCGTTCCCAGGTAAGGGACAGTTAAGGGGCTTCTAGTTGGGGATGGAGATTTTGGTGTGAGTGTGTTTCTCATTCTCCAGGATAAACACGGAGCAGGAGGACTGCTTAGTCAAGTGGCAAGTGTATGTTTAACTTATAGGAACCCACGAACTGCTTTGCCTGCTGGCCTCACACTCCAGGCTCCTGCCAGCAGTGCGCAGAGTCCCAGCTCCCCTCTGCACCCTGGACGGAGCTCGGCAGGGCCAGCTCTTTGCTTCCATTTTGATCGTTCTGGTGGGTGTATGGTGGGGTTGCACTGTGGTTTTCGTTTGCGATTCCCTAATTATAATCACGTTGAGCGTCCCATATCCTCGGTGAAGTGCTGAAATGCTTCACTTGTCTTACAGTGGATTTTCCCCTTCATTATTAAGTGGTGAGGGTTTTTTTTTTTTTTTTAACATGTCCTGGATACAAGTCCTTCATCAAATAGGTGATTTGCACATATTTTCTTCCTGTCTTGTGACTTTTTGTTTTCTTAACAGTGTCTTTCAAAGACCAGATGTCTTGTATTTTGATTCAGGGTGGAAATTTGATAATACTTCTTCCTTATTTGGATTCCCAGCACAATGGGGATAAAATCCAAGCTCCTTCGCTGTCCTATAAATCCCGCCATGACTTGGTATCCACCTGCCAGCCCTTTCCACACTCCTCCTCTCTACTCACTGGGCTTTAGCCGCCTTTTGCCTACTATCGTCCCAGCAGCACACCCAGCTGACATGGCCACAGGGCCTTTGCACTCATAGCTGCCCCCTACACAATTTCCTTCTAACCAGCCAGGTCTTCACTCAGATGCCACCTCCTCAGAGAGGCCCTCCCTGACCACACCCACCAAGGATTACCCAACCTCACCCCCATCACACTCTAGCCTATCACCCGGTTTTATTTTCTTTGTGGTGACCATGACAGGACACTGTCTACCAATCCCTCTCGAATGTAGGCCCTGTGGCTGTTTCTCTGTCTCATTCAGCAAAGTCTTGTCAGTTCCTAGATCCAGTGCCTGGCACACAGTGGGCCCTCCGTGTACATGCTCTGAACAAATGCAGAGAAAAGCTTAGTCCCCTCTCCTGCTCCTAATCACTCTGATATGAATGTGCTCCAGTCTGTCCGAAGTCCTTTAAATCAATGTCCGTCTTTGGGCAGAGCCAGAAGAGCTCAGAATCAGACAGGACATCCCCCTCCCTCATGCTGGCAATAGTGCTCCTGTTAATGTATCCTAAGAGAACATTCTTTTTGGAGGTAGACACATCACTGGGACACAGACCAAGCCTGCCAGGGTCAAATCCTACCTCTGTTACCTCTGTAGCCACAGCAGGAATTTCCAGTTCTACAATGAGAAAAACCCTAAGCCCTGTATCTTAAGACCTCTTGGCTCAGAGTCACTTGTGCCAACAACCATTAGTTTCCCTGAGTCTCCCCACGGGACCTCAAATGACATATAGCCAGGAGAGCCAGTCAAGGCTCTGGCAAAAACCCGCTGTACACACAGACCCCCACAGGTCAGCCCTGGAAAATAACACACCTGCCCACCAGCCCCAGGTTCTACGTAATGATGAGGAAAACTTCAATGCCTGAAAAACCCTCCTCTCTAAAAACCAGAAAATTGCTACTCAAGTTACTTAAGGAAAGCCATTATTTGCCTAGATCTGGTGTTGCTACAACACTTCCACATTTTAAATGGTCTGTAATTAAAATCATTAATTGCAGAAAATAGTCACTCGTTAAGGCTATAATTTAGCAAGGTTCTCGGCATTTGAGGATCTGCCGGAAAGGTTGATGGGATAACCCAGGAAACCACCAGCTCACAGGAACCACTCTGATGTCTGGGACCCTCTGCGGCCCCAGGTGAGGGCAGCCGAAGCAGGTCCAGCTTGAAACCACAGCTCCCTGGGCCTCGGCATCAGGAGGCTGGTCTGCGGTGCTGGGACACCCAGGATGCTCACAAAAGGCAGGACTGAGCGACTTTCCTGGGAAAAACCTTCAGGCCAACAAGGGGCCAGCACACATCTCCCTCGGTCAGCTGGGAGACGGGCTGCTAGCAGGCTTAGCTCAGGCTGTGGATCGAGGTGGGGACCGCGGTGGGCCCTGGCCAGTGTCACCACCTTGCTGGTAGCACCTGGCAGTGGAAGCCCGTCTCTAGGCCTGAGCTAGATCCTTAACTCTGTCCCACAGTGTGACAGGATGGAGTTAGCTCTGCCTGCGCGGCCCTGACCTGGGGCCAGCCCACAGGAAGGGACCTTGACCGTCGGAGGGTGAATCTTCACTGAGCCCTCCAGCGGCCTGTTTGTGTTTCCTCTGGGGAACCACCCAGGGCAGGCCACGTCGCTGGGCTGCTTTACCCCTTCAACCCCAGAAAAGGGGCCCTCCACTGCTGCCCCTCAGTGAAGTTAGGACTCAGCCCTGCCACTGTGGCCTCAGCCTCAGCCTCAGGGAAGGGCATGACTTCTGAGAGCCAGGTCAGCACTCACCTGGGGCGGGGGCCGGGGTGGGGGTGGCAGGCCCTGGGGGTCACGGTGTGCATAGTGCTTGGGAGCTGTGACTAACGTCAGCTTTCCTTTCCCTCTGAGCACAGGACAGCATTAACTTCCTCCTCCCCTTTGAAACTGGGCACAGCCACATGACTGGATCTGGCCAAGCCACCCCGAGAGAGGGAGATGTGTGTCACTGTCTGGAGGAAGCTTCGAGAGCTGGTGTGTGACTCGTCTCCTCCCTCACTCTGTGTGGGGAAAGTGGTGTTATTCTCAGTGTATGGTATCGAGGCATGCCTGCGGGGATATGTGGCATTTCTGGGCACGTCCATGTGGTACTTCTTTCTCGGGTGCGGGGTTATACTGTGTGAGTGGTATTCTGGGTGTGTGTGTGTGTGTGTGTGTGTGTGTGTGTGTGTGTGTGTGTGCACGGTATTTCTGGGTGGACATGCGACCAATCCAAGGTTGCAAGAATTTCATGCAAAAGCCAGTAGGCAAGAAGGCAGCTTCACGTGGACACAGAGGAGTCCTGAGAAACCAGTAACAGGTAGGACACCAAGAGGAGAGGCTCCAGGGCCTGGGGAGGACGATCCACGCAGCATCGCCGCACCAGGGCCCTCAGCTGCTGCAGGTGCTGCATGAGGATTGGAGGAAGCTGGCCGGGGCCGCTGCGCTGCCCCCGAGTGCCCCATCCGCCTCAGGACCCAGGGCGGGCACTCCTTCCTCGAAGCTGGGGCCCAACCCGACTGCTCTCACTTTTCTGGCTTTTCCGGGAGGAGCTAGAGGCCCCAAGACCCCAGACCCACTTTTTGGCCATACACAGCCCCAGGATTCAGCCACACAAGCTGCAGAGACCACCAGCCACAGATCCAAAGCTCTGCTGAACATCATCACGGTGAAGGACCGGTGCAGAAATAGGATCCCTAAGACGGGAAGGGGCCGGCACGGAGACCCCAGCACTGAGAGCCTCTGACTCCTCACCAGGTCTGCTGCTCCGGGTCTGCTCGTCCAAGAGTGCTGGGCAACAGAGGCCGGGAGGCCACCACACGTAAGCCTCCACGAGGACAGCCACTGGTGCCACAACAAGCACCTGTTCCTCTTTGGGTGGGGGTGAGGCTAAGTACAAGACCCCACCATCCTGGCTTCACCCCACGACCCTCCGTGCCCACGGGGGTCCCGAAGAGCCCCAGGAGGGGATGCAGTGGACAAATGTACTCACCTGCAGCTCGGTCTGGAAGAAGAACTTCTGTGGGCACTGCGAGCAGTCGTAGATCTTGTCCTCCTGCCCGTGCACGGCAAAGATGTGCTGCTGTAACTTGTTGGCCTGGACAAAGACTGGACACGGACACAGCTGTCAGGGCCAGACTCTGGAGACACCAGCCTGGCCAACCCCACCCCATTCACAATTAGGGAATCACACAACCACGGACACAGTCAGCCAAATATGGGGCTACTAGGAGACCACCGGCAGCTACTAGAGGGAGCAGAGCCAGTGGAGCTGAGCTCTGCCACCAAGGGGCTGTGCAACGCTGGGTAAGTCACTGAGCCTCTCTGGGCTTCATTTCTTCTCCTGAAAAAAATGAGGATCATTAAAGTATGTAGCTCATTGGGTGACTGGGAGGATCAAATGGGTTAATACTTGCAAAATGCTTAGAAGACGGCCTGGCACATGATTCGTGGAGGAAATGTCACCGCCATCACCATCGCCCCTTGCCAGACACTGTCTGCATGTGGGCTCCTGACTCTAGCACCGGCCTGTAAGGCGAGCACTATTGTTACCCTCATTTTATGGAGGAGGAAACTGAGGCACTGGGAACGTTAAATGACCCGTCCTAGGTCCCACTGCTAGCAGGCGGTAGAGCTGTGGGTTGAATTAAATAAATTTAACACATTGTCTGGTACAAGAAGATGCTCAATAAACACGAATTACTATTCTTGTTGAGGTTATATTCCTCCGATCCCCATGCAGAGGCCCCGTGTCCTGGGTCAGCAGACCTGGCAGCCAAAGCCCCTTGGTGCCAGTCTCCGCCTGGCCGATAGGGTATGATGGTTAGCAGATGGGGGGGGAGCTCCTGAGACTGAGGGGGAAGTGGCCCCAGCATGTTCCAAGACTCCCGTGCACCCCAGAGGCGTGTGAGTGTGCAGGGACTCTCCCCGTAGCACAGCCCCTTCCTTAGGCCCGTCGTGGAGTGGGTCACAGTCCTGGCTTCCTGGTGGCAACTGTCCACGAGGCAGCCCCGGCCCTGGGCGCACACAGGAGGTGGCCCCGAGGCAGCTGTGTGTCTGGGAGGTGAGCACTTCAGAAATCCTCTCCCGCCAGGCGCCCTCCCCGGGGTGGGCTTCCTGCCGTGGCAGACGACAGATGTCGGGGGAGGCAGGGGGAAGGCCAGGGCTCCCCCACGCACACCGGCTGCCATCTGGGCAGCAGGAGGGGGGGATGGCAGAGCCCCTGAGACTCGCCTCGGGCCGGGACAGCCGCTCGCCTGGGCGGGCAGCCAGGCTGGGGGTGGGGGCCAGGGGCTGGGGACTTGGCCAGGAGAGCTGCCTTTGACCCCTCCATCCTGGAGCATGGATGGAGCAGGGGCCCAGGCAGGCCCAGGAGGTGGAGAAGCCAGGAGATGTGTATAGCGAGTGCCCCACTATTGCTGGACAGAGCTCGCAGCTCAGGGAGAGGAGACTGGAGCCCACGGAAGGCAACAGAGGGGTGAGGCTGGGCTGGAAAAAGCAGTTATGCAGAGCAGTGAGGGGTGAGCTAGGAAAGAAGGCCCTCAACCTGCCTAAGAGGAGGGGCCAGAGGTGGGGGGGGGCAGGCCAGCTCTGCATGGGGCAGGCATGGTGATGGGCAGTGGGTCCCTTGGGGACTCCAAGTCCATGTCAGGGCACGAGCATAGGCTGAGGTCCAATAATTAAAGGGTTAGGCCCTGCATCCCCTCCCCCACCCCAAGCACACTCACCTGTGAAGCACACGGGGCACTTGAAGGTACCACCCATGCCCTCGAAGCTGTGCTCAATGAGGTGACACAAGAGCTTGGCTGGGGAGTCGAACATCTGGTTACACAGCTTACACTCGTGGTTGATGCCTTCCTCTGCAAGGAAAACGGCGGCCATCAGTGACTGTAAACCGTGTCCTCTGGGCAGGAGCCCAGGGGCCCCCAGCATAGCCCAAGCCAGCCTCTCCCTGGTCTCTAGAACTAGGGCTGGTGCAGGGGCCACAGATGCCGAGACCCAACCCAGCTCCAGATGGCCCTGCCCCTAGAGGCCGACAGACCCCAGAGGCCGGCCCCACATTTCTGGTTCGTGAAGGCATCATTCGCTGTGATCTCTCTTGCTGGTCAAGCAAGAATGTGTGTGGGCCATGATCAACAGCTTGAATCTGAGACCACATCACGGTGGAGAGGAGCCCAGGATGGGGTCTGCACAGAGGAAGGAGAACAACCAGAATTTTTAAAAATCCAGGAGTATTATTTACTGAGCACATGCTATGTGCCAGGCACTTTGAGCTGGGGATTCTGTGGAGACCTAAACAGAGAACGTGCTTGTCCCCATTCTAGGGGTGAGAGAGACACATGATAAAGATGACCAACACATAACAGTGTCAGGAGGTGACAAGAGAACATGGGGACTCCCTAGGTGACAGTCAAGGGCAAAGGCCCTGAGGTGAGCCCATGATGCGCTAGCTTGCTGGTAGCAGGAAAGCAGAATGCCTGAAGCCTGGGGGCCAGGTTGGGGATGGTGAGATCAGAGGTGAAGAAGGGATGTCCATCGCCCAGAGCATGCTGGCCACTTGAGCCGCCATCAGTAGATATCACTAAAACAACAACAAAATGATCTTTTTAAAAATTTTAGAACAGATGGCCTATGGACAGCATCTGATGGACAAAGGGCGGACACCCTGTCCTTTCAGATCAGAATGTGGCTCCATCTACCCACCTGGGAGCTGCGATGACCTCAAACCTTCACTCAAAGGGGCCCAGGGAAGAGAGTGTGTCCCGGGGAACTGGCCTCTCGCCAGCACCCAGGGGAGCAGAGCCAAGGTCTGGTGCCCCAGCCCAGAGTCAGCAAGGCAGAGTTCGAATCCTGGCTGCTTCTCCACACCGTGGGGCCCAGGCGTCAGTCCACTCAGAGTAAATGAGTGCCCCCATCCCCTGTCCCATGAGGCTGTGTGAGGATGGAAGGGGCCAGCGTCTGCCACCAGTGTGGCCCGTGGCTCGGCAGGCGGCGTGGCGGGGAGTCATCCTGGCGTGAGGGTGACCTCATCCAGGCTTGGAAACCCGTGCCGCCACTCATGATTTTGGGCAAGTTATGTAACCTCTGTGTGCCTCGGTTTCCTCTTTTCTCAAATACACGGTAACTGCCTTCCTTCACATACACACCCACGAGAAGGGCCAAAATCCAGAACCCCGATGACAGCAAGTCCTGACAAAGATGTGGAACAACAGCAATTCCCACCCCCTGCTGCTGGGAACGCAAAACGGCAGAGCCGCCCTGGAAGACGGTTCGGCGGCTTGTCACAAAGCGAAACACACTTTCACTATAGGATCCAGCCATCTCCCTCCCTGGAGATCTCCCTCCCACCCAAAGGAGCTGAAAACTTCTGTCACACAAAAAGCTGCACACGGATGGTTATAGCAACTTTATTCATAATTTCTGAGCCTCAGAAATGCCACAGGATGCCCTTCCGTGGGTGAACGGATATACCCAAACTGTGGTCTATCCAGAGGACGGAGTATTATTCGCGCTGAAGTGAACTGTGAGGTCAAAGCCGTGAAAAGACGCGGAGGAAGTGTCAGCGTGTGTTACTAAGTGCAAGAAGCCAACCCGAGAAGGCTCCGTGCTGTACGACTCCAACTATTCTGGAAAAGGCAAAACCATGAGGACGATAAAAAGATGAGTTGGTTGCCTAAGGTAGGGGTGGGGATGAACAGGCAGAGCAGAGATTGCAAGGCAGGGGAAACACTCTCTAGCATATTACAATGACGGATGTACGTCATGACACATTTGTCCACACCCCCAGAAGGTACGACACCGAGGGGGAACTCCAAGGCAAACTACGGACTTAAGGCGATTACGGTATGTCACTGTAGGTTCATCTTTGCAAAATACAGGTACCCGGTCCTTCTGGTGAGTGGCCCGGGTGAGGGAGGCTCTGCCCCACAGGTTTTCTGCCCGTAGAAGGGAAATTTGTGTCCGACCTCTCGATTTTACCATAAATCTAAAACTGCTGTAAAAAAGTAATAAAAGTTGGGGTGCCTTGGTGGCTCAGTCGGTTGAGCGTCTGACTCTGGATGTCGGCTCGGGTCATAATCTCAGGGTCCTAGGATGGAGAACCGCATCAGGCTCCATGCTCAGTGGGGTGTCTGCTTGTCCCTCTCCCCCCTCCCCCACCTGCCCCTCCCCACCCCACATGCACGTACTCTCTATTTCTATCAAATACTTAATTAAATCTTTTAAAAATAATAAATAAAAAAAGTCTTCAAAAAATGCCACCCCCCCCCCCAGTAGCCCTCCTCTTATAGTGATGTGATAATTCAATGAGTTAACACAGGGGACCCTGGACAGCGCAGTCCGTTGAGCGTCCGACCCTTGGTTTCGGCTCAGGTTCTGAGCTCAGGGTGGTAGGTTCAAGCCCCGCAGCAGGCTCTGAGCTCAGTGAGGAGTCTGCTAAAATTCCTCTCTCCTTCTTCCTTTGCCCCACCCTGGGCTCTTTCTCTCTCAAATAAATAATCTTTCCCCCCCAAAAAGGTAAATGGGTTAATACCTAAAGAGGGTTTTAAGCAGCCCTGGCACACAGCAAGTGCTCAGTTAGTGTTTGTTGTCAAGCATGCCAGTATCAGTGAGAGTATTATCTGGGACAGCCAAGGACACAGGCTCCCTCTCGGGCTCCCCCAGGGAACCAGCCGCCCCGAAGGTGCCAGGTGCTCTGATTTGCCCTCAAAGGCAAGAATTCGGTAGCAGAGGGGCTCTGCCAGTGGCAAGACATGCACACAGATGGGCTGAGGCTCCTGGCGAGTCCCTGGGTCCCCAGGCCCTGGCAGGGGCTGACAGGGACAGCATGCCTCCCCCTGGCCCAGCCATCCCCCAGCCCCCCTCCCCGGGCACCCCCGCAGAGGCGCATGCACACACGTGCACGTGCCGGTGGGCCTGCCCCACATAGCCCACTGGCTGGAATCTACCGGGTGTTTGTCGTGCCCCTGGAGCCCCGGCAACTAGGCCACACGCACCCGGCAGAGACTCAGGCAGAAAAGGAATTCATTGACAAGTTTGGGGACGCGGGGCAGGCTCAGCACGCTTGCCGCACAGGCCCTACTCACGTCCTCCGCTTCCCTTGGGGAGATTCTCATCATAATTAGAGATGGCCTCCTGTGTGGGGGCTGCCTCAGAAGACCCCCAAACACACCCCCGCCCCCCACACAAACAATGCTTCTCGGTGCCTGGCACAAAGTAAGGAATGGATGAACGAAAGGCAGAGAAGTACCATCCTTATGGATGGCCTCCCCTGGTAGAATGTGGGCACCTCTTGGGCATTAACAAGGCAGACGGGATGTGAAATGATGATTTTAAGCTGAGAACATAAATTAAATATCAGAATTAACCCTTCTGGCCGGTAAAACCCCATTTCTAGGAAAGAGAATTCGAACACTTGCTAAGGTAACAGCCAACTGGGGGCAGTGCTCTGAACAGGATTCAAAGCCCTTCTCATCCATGTGGATCCCACCTGCACACCACCTCCAGGCAGCCTCCCCTGACTACGCCAGCATGCACGGCTGCACCTGGCTGGACACGGTGACCCTGGATTCCTCTAGCCATATCCTAGGAGTCTTTCTGAGCCTGGCAACTAGGTGATGGGTACAGATAATGGCTCTCCCTTCTCCAGCCCCCAGAGCATCAGGCCCCGCCTGGACCCGCAGAAGGAGCTCAGGAAATACTCACAGAGGAAAGACGCCCCCGGCTGGGCCCTCTCCCCCTGCCCAGCCAGAGCCAGCTCCCCGGGCAGGGATGGCAAAGGAGGATTTACTGCTCTCTGCCGAGCGGGGCCTTGATCCACTTGGCTGTGAATGGAGACGTGCCGTCTGATGCACAAACACCGAGAGGACAAAGAAGGCTCCCGCAACTTATAAATCAGAGAAATCATGTCTGACAGTCACTTTCCGTTCTCCGAGTGCCAAGCCATTCATCAGCCAGTCCCCCCTGATTCACAGACGCCGCTACACCCCGCACCCACATTCAGGAATGTGTGCACAGTCAGGCAGCCCTGGTGCCGCCAGCCGGGTCCAGGGCCCCAAGCAGCTACCATTTCAGCACTTCACACCCCCAAACCAGTGTCGATGCGAGGCTGTGGGCTAATTAGATCGACAGCCCGGTACACAACCGCGTGTCCCTGCTCCCTTTCCTCGCCCCTGGGCCCCCCAACATGTTAAAGTGACTCAAACCTGGGGAGACGGGGGAGGGAACATAAAACAAGCGCCAAGTGAACACGGAGCAAAAAAATAAGAAAGCCGGAGGGGCTCCCGCAGACCCGAGAATCTCTCCCACTCAGGCTGGACCTTCAGGTCTGCAAACCTTCTTTCTGAAGGACACGCCCTCTCCCCACCGGAGGCAGTGGGAGGAGCTCCCTGGGGTGTCCCCTGTGTACCTCTCCCTATCCAGTCATCCAGGAAAATGGGGGGGGGGGCACTGCCCTAGTTAGTGTGCCAACACTCCTGTGCGCGACGGTGACCCGGTAGCAGCCAGCCCACGGATGCGGACCGAGTCCGTCGCCACCCGTGGTTCCTTACCCCGCCGACACGGACGACCTCTCGTCCGTCCCAAGCCGCGGGCTCCTCGGAGAGCAGCACCCTCTGAGAGTAACTTTCCCGAATTATATAAGATCGCACAGCCTCGGCAGACACGTTGGAGCAGAATGACAAAGCTGTCTGGGAGCCCGCAGGCCCCTGCGCCCCGGCACGGGGGCGGGGGGGTCTGGAGGATTTTGTGAGTTAAGACGCAAAATCACTTCCTCTCCTTTTTATTCTTTTTCTTTCTTTATTTTTTTTTTCGTAGCACATGACAGGCATCCATAAGAGAGACCCACACAACTCCAGGGAATTCTGCAGCCCCGCTCATTTGTAAAGTGAAATGCAGATTTTTGCCTCCTCACTGTACCGGATCTTTCCTCCCAGTCCCCGTAAGTCGGTGGGGCCGGCATGGGGAATCCATTGATTTCTTATGATTTTTTTTTTAAATAAAAATAAATAAAAACCATAACTGCCAAAGAAACAACCCAGCAAGCACGACTATCCCAGAGTCCCCCCCAACACAGACCCCCCCCCACCCCCCCCCTCTTTTTTTTTTTTTTTTTGCCTCTGCTCAGGAATAATAAGTGTTAATTTTACACTTCATTTCTCAAAAAAATAATAGGATGTGCTTTTGCTTAAAACCAAGTCATCCTGCTGGAACCTTTCAGGCTGAAAACTGTGTCAGCCCAAAAGAGGGGCAGAGGGCTTTGTGGAAGAGTGTCGTGCCGAGATGATAGCTTCCTGTAATGTCCTCGGTACCGACTTTTGTCTCCAAAAGCATTTGATCCTGGCAGACACATACTTATTTCCATACAGGTCTTGGGGGAAGCCAGGAGGAGAGAGAGCTGATTATCAGAATCCTGAAGGTGAAGCTCAGGTGGGCCCCACTGATGTCAAAGGCAGGCCTGGGCACACATTCGGAGGCCATAATTTGCTGCCTGGGAGGGAGGGGCAGGCGGCTGCGGCGGGGAGTGGACGGCGCATTGTTCTCGGGCTCTCGTGCACTGAGCGCGACCTGCTCCCGCCATATCGCTGGGCCGGGCCCTTCTCTGAGCAGGGACCCCACTCGGGGAAGCTGACCTGGGAGTGGTGTAATTATGGCACAGACCCCTCCCAGGGGAGAGGACCAGTGACTGGCACCTGCATTGACGGCGGGCGTAATTAGCCACCTCCAATTTGGGGAGCAGCAATTAAGGACACAGAAGGGAGAACGAGAAACACTTAAGTTTGAGTCCCAGTTCCAGTCATTCGCTGTGTGTACTTGGGTAGTCACTGAACCTCTCTGAGCCTCAGCTCCTTCTGCTAGAAAATGGGAAGCATCATCATAGGGTTTTTGTAAGGCTGCCAAGAGGGCAGCTTCTGGAGCAGGATGTCTGCCCTCAGTGAAACTCTCTTCCCCCAGACCACCTCCTTGTCCTCCTTCCCTCACTTCATTCGGGAGTCTGCTCAAATGCTACCTCCTCTGACAGGCCTTTCTGGACATCCCCCGCTAAAGCAGCACACACCCCCACCCTTTCTAGCTCCTTACCCACCTTTAATTTCCTTATAGTGCTTATCACCACCTGGAGTATTACAGAGTTGACTGTTTTGTTTTCTTTAACTGACTTCCTCTTTCGCACATCTCTCTCTCTCACACTCATACACACACACACACACACACACACACACCCCAGCACAGAGTAATGTAAGCTCCCTGAGAGGTATTTTGCTCATGCTATGTCACCAGTGCCTAGAATAGGACCTGGCACATAGTAGGTGCTCAGTAAATAGTGAATGAGCAACTCATGCAAAGCACTTAGTACAATGCTTGGAACATGGGGTATGGTTGCTGGGAAATGCTGGTTACCACACACCAATGTTCTCCCCACCCAAACTATAAGGACTGGTGGCTTCCAAAATGTGTGCTTGCCTTCAGAAACTTGCTAGCCAGATCCTAATAGAATGGCCTGCCTCAGGAGTACAGACCTGGAGGGTGCCCCTCCGTGGAGCAAAAAGGAAAAAAAGCCTTAAAGGGGCAGCACCCATGTCCCATGTCAGCAAGGTGGCCGAGGCCAGGGTGGGGGCACACGGTCACCGTAAGCAGCCCTCTATACCGTCAGAAAATACCAAAATAGGCCCAGGACTTGAGACCTGGGACCCAGCAAGCCACCCTCCGTTCCTTGATCATCCAGAATTTGGGGGTGAGAAGGAGGACGGAGAGAAGTACCCTCCTGGCTTCCCCATTTGAGCCTGGAGGTCCCCTAGCCAGCACCAGCTCCAGCTGGCAGGAGGGCTAGGAACTGTCCCCAGGTAAGCAGGGAGGAGCCCACACAGTGACTGGTGTAGGCCAGCCCCGGGCTGTGGCACTGTCCTTGCAACGGCATTTCTGGGAGTGGAGGGAGGCAGGGGACGCACAGGCTGCCTCATCGAGCTGAAACTCTCTGCTCCCCGCTCGGGTGATAAATTCACCAGCCTTCAATTCCACAGCCCATCCCAAGCCTCAGGTCAAGTAAAAACCCCTGAGATCCTGGGGCTCGGGCTCAGACGCACATGGGGCACACAGAGATAAGGAGGTGGGAGAACAAGCAGCCCAGCATCCATCCAGGTAAATGAGCAGGCAAGAGGGGGACCCCAGGAGAGGACCCCTCCGATGCTGTCCTAGTAAAAAAGCAACCACGGTAAACAAGCACCGAACAGGAAATAGAAACATAGGCCAATGGGGGACACAGTCCTTTGTTCTCTGTAAGGAACAAAGACCTTTGGGTAGAAGAGAAGAGGGCAGATACTAGTATCTGGACAGCCAAATCGGGCTGTTTATCTATTGATTCGTTATTAAATACCACAAGGAAATGAACCAAGGCAGGCTGCAAGGGAAGGGGGGCAGGGTATGTGACATTTGACCTGGGAGCTGACAAGGGACAAAGGAGGAAAACAGGGTCTGCGGGTGAGCCCTTCCCCCGAGGCCAGGCAGGAACTGGGGGAACATGGAAGTAGGGGCAAGGGCTGATCTTGGGAACCCCAACACCTTAGGCCCTGATGGCTCTGAGTAACTACAGGCCAGCTAGGCAGGTTTTGGTCCCCAGACCCGAAGCCCCCACACCTCCAGAAGCTGGTGAGAAATGTAGAATCTCAGGCCCCATCCCAGACCCACAGAATGAGAATCTACATTTTTAAAGTGCCCTGTGATTCAGGAATGCCTTCAAGTTCGAGGAGTCCTGAGTCCTATAAAAGGCCTCTGGGGATGCCCATCTTATCGGAAGCCATGAAGACGTGCGTTCATAGCTGTAATCTTTCCCAGGATTGTATGCTTCTATCTCTAAAAGAGAGAAAAGTTTTCTACAGTCACTTGTTGTCGACATTTTACAGAAGACTGAAAAATACTCTCCTGTTATCACAACTGGAATGAGAATGACCTGGGGTCTCTTTCGAGGGGCTGCCGGACACTCTAGGGGCAGTGGCTGACAGTGTTTCGAGCTTCCTGGCATCCCCGCTGCCTCGGACCCCAAATGCTGGTGTGCTCGGGGCCACTCAGTGCCTCCCCTCACTCAAGAACACTTAGCCACTGCTTGAAGGCACACCCTGCCACCACCGCCCCCCCATTCTGGGCTCCTGTTTTCCTAATTAATCCTGGAGGATGGGCTGTGCCCTTCCTCCTCCCCTTGGGGGCACCTTCCCAGGCCTCTCTGGCTGTGAGGGACCCATCTCCTGGTCCCCCGTGTTTCAGAAAGGCTTATAAATGAGCTCTGGCAGCCTGAACCAGGGCCCCATGGGGGACCCGGAGCCTCTTCAAAACAGAGCCCTGACAATTAGGCAGTCTGAGTTTTGAAAGGCTTGGGATTGATGGCGTGGACAGTAAAAATATCACCTGGGGAGCTGGGTGTAGTCCTCTGAGGGTTGCCTGAGGTCAGTTGCCATGGCAACGGAGAATGAGCTCAACCTTGTAACTGACCCTTATCTTTTTTTGATCTGTGGGCCACTTGGGGCCAAGGCTTGAAATCAACTGGAAAATAATCCGGTCACATATCAGAAAGAAAACTATTTATACTTATTTACCCAGGTATCCACCAACATCCCCATTCGGCACTGACGAGGCCGCCACAATAAACCAGTGTGGCCCGTCCAAACAGAGGCTACGGGCCCACAGAAGAGAGGGGGAGACGGAATCCCCCACCTCTGCAGAGTGCCACTCTGCTCTGGCCTGTGGGCAGGTGCTCAGATGGAAAGGGCGCCCCTCCCCCACCACACCCCTGGCGTCTTTCCTGCCGGAAGCACTGGGCCCTCTCGCAGGCCAGCATCCGGTAGGAATCCACTGGAGGAGCTGGCCTCCGATGTCTCCTCTCATCTGCTGCTCAAGCGTGTCGGTCCAGCCTGGCCTCATCGCGAGGCTGCTTGGCTTTATTCCAGGGTTGGGGGGAGGCTCCCCTCTGCCAGAGGCGTGTCCCCAGCCGAGAGGCTGGACCAGGATGCCAGGCAGATGCGCATCTCTGCACCTGGGGGAGGGGTCCCCATGGAGTCTGGGGGAGGCAGGCTGAGCAGAGGGACACCTGCAGGCCCTCCATCCTGGTCCCACCTCCCCACCCCCAGGGAAGGCCTGGCTGGCTCAGCCACCCCTCCCGCTCACCCTGGGGTTCCCATGGCAAGACAGCCATCTGGCCAAGGCGCGTCTCCAGGACCCTGCTATCCTGAGTTAGAAGGACTCGAGCATTCTCTTTTCCTCCGAAACTCAAGTCAGAAGACTCCAGATGGTTCCACTGACCGACTGCTCCCAAGAGCCACGTCACACGAATGTTAGCGAGGGGTCAGTTAAGCTTGAGGATGATTCCAGGGAAACTCCCCTGGAGATTTCCCATCACTGCAAACAGGACAGCTCAACTGACTGCCCCCCACTCACCCCTGTTCCATCAAGATGAGCGTCGTCTGGGAGCGGAGGGGGAAACGGGGCTGAAAACCAGGCAGCGTGGAGGCCATTCCTGGCTCCGCCTCAGATGCGCAGGGTGACTGCGCTGAGCATGGTGCTGTGAGCTCAGTCTTCTCGCCTGTGAAATGGGGAGAACGCCATCTCCCTGACAGGGCTGTGAAGAAGAGGGAGTGAGAACGAGGTAAAGAATGCTGACCACAGTATTACTACCAAGCTGCCATGATTTCGGGCCTGATTCTGCCCTGAAACTCCACGTCCAGGGCCTGGAACACAGTGGGCACTGTGGGGGTCACCAGGAGAGCCCTCCATCCCGGGAAATGTTTAAGGAGCTCTGACATGGCACCTGGCACCTGTAGGTACTCAATATATGTTATGCCCATCTGGCCAAGGCTTCTGTGTCGGCTTCCCTGGTCTCTCTCCTCCTCCACCTCCACACCACTCCCCGTATTTGTCATGGCAAAAGTGGTCTCTGGATTTCAGACCCTTTGTTCAACGGGGGCTTGCCTAGCTTCCTACTTCTAACCACAGCAGCCGACTCCACCGCCCCTCAGATGCTCCTGAAGCCAACCCTTCTTCTTTCTTCATGGTTCTAAATCCCAGTAAAATTCAGTGGGATTTCCATGGAGGTCCAAACCAGGGCCGGGGACAAGGGCATGTCTCGGACTCAAATGGCACCTGTCCGGCCTGGACCTGCCCTTCCCGCTAGCTTGGCCCATGCAGGGGGTTCCCCAAGGGCACCAGGGCTCCGAGAGTCTCAGACAGAGACGCTGGCCCGGGGCAGAGATCCACAATGGAGTGCTTCCAAGTGCACGGCCTGCTTCCGCACGGTCCCGGGTGGTTCGTGAGGAAATGCACAAGCCTTTCGCACAGGCCTCTGCTTGCCAGCAGGGTATGGTGGCTGACAAAGACAGGGGCCTCTCAGCAGTCTGAGCTGGGCATAAGCGTTAGGACGTGCTGACTGGCTGTCCTTGGTGAAGACAAAGTCACCGACCAGGCCCCGGATAGGTCACTAAGAGATGATAGGGGCCTCTCGGAGCCGCTTGATGGAAAAAGTAAATGCATGGGTGACTGACCAACTCACCCACAGACGGACCTTCACGGGGGACACAAAGGAGAGAGAATGCTCCCGAACCCAAGTTTCTGGAACTTGACCATTTAGGGGCTCGACGCATCTTGCTGATGAAGACATTCCACTGCCCTCCTCACACACACCCCCTTCCACCTGACAGAGACAAAGGCCCTCAGGAAATGAAGACCTTACGGCATCCCCCAGGGGCCCCCAAGGCCAAACAAGCAGCAAATTCTTGCTTAACACACCAAACACCTACGGACGGAGATCCCTGATCTTCAGGTTCCAGTTTTCCGCAACAAGGCAACTGCTTAAAAATCCATCATGTTAATAATCATCAGATTAATGCCCCTCTAATAACATACAATTAACGTGACAGGCAGACCGCCAAACCCAGATTGTCACCGACCCTGCCGGGGACACGTGAATGAGCCCAGCTTCCCCTACAAGGGCTTTTTCTGCCGCTGACATCATTTTCCCGTACCAAGAGCCTGTTTTTAAAAGGAGCGCGGCAATGCTTCAAAAACCTGGAGCTCTCCACGTGCACAAACGCAGCGCACCCACGCAGAAGGCAGGCAGTGCCCGGTTTTCCAAAAAGTTTCCCAACCAGAGAGACACAGAGCCCTCTCCGCCATTCCTAACGGCGGAAGCTCAGACGGGAGGCGGCCAATCCGCCCCTTCCTCCGCTCTGGCCACACTAATTGGACCCTGGGCATCCCCACTCCTCAGCAACATTCTGGGCAATGGTAAGTCACAAGACTGGGCTGGGTTCTATCATAACATTTTCAAAACTGCATGCCTCTGCTGGATCCACATGGTCCAGTACCGTCCTTCCTACCGTCCTTCCTAGCCACTCTTTAAATCTCAACTGATGAACGTTAAATAAAAGTAAAACTTCAGCTCTACGTTTCAAGTGCTCAACAGCAACGTGGCTAGCGGCTACTGATTTGGACAGCTCGCAACATTTCCGTCACGGCAGAAAGTTCTAGGGGACGGCGCTGGGCTAGAATGCAGGCAGCGTGAAGGCCGGGCTCTCCCTGTCCGGACCAACACTGTACTCCCAACCCTACAATGGTGTGTGGTACGCAGCAGTGTTTTAAAGATATTCACTGATTTGGAGTGTATGTGTTCCAAAATGTTTTAAGGAACTTCTCATCCCTTTTACTTGTTAGCTCTTGTCGGGATTCCCCTTTGTGGAAAACTGCCCAAATGTGAGCCTCTCTGACCTTCAACTTAAACGTCTACCCTAATCATTATGTGGCCACTCTGCCCAGGGCAGATAAGAATATGGGGGAATTCAGGAACATTCAAGAGTAGTAAAGCTTCTCTGAAAGGCATAACCCAAGGAAATGGGTAACTTTGGGCCAATAGGTTCTGAAGTCGAGGGATAACAACTGGGTCCCTACCTAGTTTGGAAGCCCACCTGCCATACCCCTGAGCTTCCTCTCACGAAGCAGCCTGTGTCCTCTGCTCCCTGAGAAGTATGGAATGTCAGCAAACAGGACACCTGCTGGCGGTCAAGGCCGGGAGAGAGATTAAAGAATGCCCCTTTAAACTGGCTTAGCCCGGATGCTGATGAAGGAAGCGAATGCTTGCATTCGTAACGCTTAGCTAAGTGGTTTGTGGGGTTTCCTACTCCGCTTCTGCTACCCACACCTCCAAGAACTGGGGCTTTGCCGTGACCCAAGTTAAATGAAAATGGATCTCAAATTGGAAATGCAAACGCAACATGGAATACATGGACACACTCAAAGCAATGTTACATCCTTCCAGTCGCCATCCGACCCTGACCATCACGCCCACACTGAGCCTACTCCAAGGGAGAAGCTCGTCCTTCAGTTCGGCTCAAAAGCCACGAGACAGAGCACAGCTTAGAGTCACAGGCACGGCCCTCCGAGGTGGTCTCTGGGGTCAGACGTCCTCTCGTCCACTCTGGTCTCCACTCCCTCCCTGCAACCACCCATCGAAAATATCACCTGCCTGAGGGCAAAGGGTCCCGGTCTTCTTTCATCCTCCAACAGACCCAGGACAGAGCCTAACAGGCCTGTTGGATGCCTCAAGCTCGCAGTAGCATGCATTTACTGATATGGTCAGCTTCCAGATCTATGTTCTCCCAGATGGTAGTCTGGAATCATTTGGACCCAGCACCCAGAGACCAGATGCAGAGGTCTGCCAACTTGGGGCAGCTGAGGCCCCATGGCCCGGCTCCCAGAGGCTGGCCAGTCTGCCTCTGTCCACAGCCAGCTCCATTCATCACCTGCCACCAGTCCCCCCAAATCTGGGGCCCACTCCCACTCGACCCACCATTCCTAGCCCAAGAAGGTAGTTCACAGACAGCTGTGGACAGCGCCCCTTCCTGTGCCCCCAGAGGAGTAGGGGACTAGCAGCCTGAGTCCAGAGGAGGGGGCAGGCTGACGGGGGAGAGGCTGGGAGGGGACGGAGCTGCCCCCGTGTAGCCCTCCACTCTCCCTGCTGGTTCAGTGAGCAGAACAGCTGCCATTAGCTGGGGGGAAACACATGCAGCTCGAGACCCATGCATTGTGGCAGAGGAAGGCCCCTCCATACCGCTGTGGCTGGCACCTGCCTTTTTCCTTCTTGGAAGAAGCAGCTTCATATACCTTCATCAAAAAGTACATCTTATGCCTAGCCATTTGTCCATCGCTCCCCACCTTCCGGGCCCCTCCTCTCCACGCCTGCTCCCATCTCCGGTCTTCACTCCCTAGAGCGCACACTGACCGGAGGGTGCGTCCGGGTTCTGTGCCCACCCCTTCGCTCTGCTCCTCAAGGACGGCTCTCGCACCCCCAGAGCAAAAGCTACATTCTTCTGCCACAGTGACGGACCATAACCACTCCCTCCCTTAGCCCCAGGGCCTTATTCCTGACTCTGCCCCTTGATTGGAACAATTCTGTGTGCTTAGCCTGGGTCCTTCCAACCACGATGTTCTGAGAGATGGTCCTACATGGACCTTCAAGGCTCTGGTTCCAGCTGCACCTAAAGCTCTCCAGAGTTATGTGAAATAAAAGGTACCTTTCAAAAATTCCCTTTGCTTAAGCTAACTTGACTTTCTCTCCCTGGCAACCCAAGCAGTCCTGCCTAATAAGTTCTCTGAGGAAACATAAAAGCAGTTCTTTCATTTGCGGCGTTACTAATAGGGCCAGACAAACACGAAGGGCTCAGTAAATGCTAACAGTTTGGTGGGTTCCTAGATGCACAGCCTCACCCCCAGGGCTCTGGACCCCACCCTGGGCATTCAGGAGGGTGAGTGTCCGGTCTCGATGCTGTCCCAGATGCAGGAGCTCAGACACATGGCTCTGGGTCCACAGTTCCCCTCACAGGTCGGATGGTGATAGAACAGGACTGAGTCAGCCCTGGGCCCCTGCTCCCCAAGCAAAACGCTCTTCTCAGGGCTGGACACAGACCCCTGCTCGTGTGCTCACTGCATTCAGCGAGTACAGCACAAGGAGGGAAGCAGAGCTTTCAAGTCAGGGTTCAAATCCCCCTCCTGCCAGCTACCAGCTGTGGGATCTTGGGTCAGGGGCTGTTCCCCAGCAGGTAAAATGAGGAGGGTCACAGCACCTGGGCCATCAGTCTGCTGTGGGTGAACGGGCCTCCCACCCTCCATGCTGGTAATGTCCGTCATGTTACTGGCTCTGTGTCAGGCACAGGACAAGGCACTGGGTGTACAAGCTAATAAGACACTGGCTGTCGCCCCCAAGTTGCCTAGAGGTGAGAAACCTGAGAGGCCAGGGGAAGGGACATGACTTGTGTGAAAACGCAGTCACCCAGAAGCCTTGCCAATCCCCCAAACCGGGCCCATAAGAACACCCAGCATTGGGGTGAAAGCTCTAGGGAAGACAGATTCAGGGGCCCTTGTGGATGAAGGAGGCGATGGGAGTCGGATGCCCAGCAGCCCCACCAGGCCCATGTGAGAGCCCCCGGTCCTCCTGGCATGCCACATCACAGACTTGCCGGCCCAGGACCCGGGAGCCACTCCCCTGGAGGGCAAGCAGAAGGGCCGAGGCCTGGTGTGAGGACTCAGGATCCATGCTGTCATTGGAAGGCTTGGTCTGACAGGATGACCTCTAATCCCACGGGGCATGAGCAGGAGATGGAGACACACACACACACACACACACACACACACACACACACACACACACTCCTCTAGAACCCATTTTGAAGTCCTGCAAATAACGGAGTTTCTCAATACAGAATCTCCCATTACAGCAAAGACCGTGGCCCCCAACCCCAGCTATAAAGTTAATCTTAGATTCTGGGCAGGGGGGCACCCCAAGACATTTTTTCTGCCTCCTCTTTATATTTTCATCACACTCTGAACACACAAGGGGCCGACATGAATGGTCATTCGGGAACCAAAAACCAGATCCTAGCGAATTACCTTGAATTCCAGTTCCAAACTCAAGAGCGTGTCTTGGCTTCCCTGGGCAGGGACCGTGCTCCGCCCTATCCTAGCCTCCATCCCTTCTCCTTGTCCAGAGCTGAGAAAGGCAGAAATCCCATGCAGCTGCAGAGAGCCGTGTACATGCTCATGGGACTGGGATCCTGCATGAAAACGGGAGGCGGGGTAGCCTTCTGCCAGCCTCACAATGGAGGACACCGGTGCCTCCCCGCAGGCCGAGGCCTCCCAGGAAGTCCCCACAGGGCCTTCCTGCCAAAAGTCGCACGTCTTCAGAGTATAGCTCAAACTCCTGTCTCAAGAGAAACACGTCCTGCCTTCCTGCCCCTCATCTCCAGCCCCACAGGGGGACCTCGGCTCTTTTGCACCCAGAAACTCTCCTCCCCATGCCTAGCATGCTCACACCTGCTCAGCACCTCTCTCTCCCCCAGCCTGGGCATTGCCCAGCGCCCAGCAAGGTGGACAAAGTGGGAATCAAGGCTTGCTTCGGGGGAGGGGGCTCTCTAGAGAGAAACAACATTTACTCCCTGCCCACAGGACCAGGCATCAGGGACAAACACTTTCTCTAAGACAACACGTACAGCTTTTTCCCATTAGTCTCCCACCTCACATGAATGAAGGCAGAAATAAAACCAGGTACTCAACACAATCCTATTGTCGTGTTGTTTTTTTAAAGAGGAGTGTGTGTCACTATGTGTGTGTGCTTTTTGAAAGAATCAGTGAATGGCCACACACGAAGGCATTAGAGGGTCACCTCTGGCTGGCAGGCAAGCCGCAGACCTCTCTGAACCCCAGGAGGACCAGACGAGGCAGCCTGCAAAGCACTGATTTGAACGCAACCATCAGCTATAAGTACAGTCATCTCAGCACTATCCTGAGGTCACTCTCCTTGTGATTTGGCTGCATTTTCTAGATTTCCTGCAAGGAGCATGGGCAGCTTTTGTAATAAATAGAATAACAGCTTTAATTTTGAAAAAAATTAATGTCCTGATTAATGACGAAGACGACAGCAACGACGGCATCCCCTCTCTGGTGTCCCCATCTGAAAGGCGAGGTGGTTGGACAGAGTCCTCCATGGCCTGGCTCAGCCCCTGCCCTGTGGTTCTTCCCACCAGAGCCTCTGGGTGGTGGCAGCAGGCCATACTCAGCTTCTCGTTGCCTGCCGGTCCCTGTCGGTCCCTGCCTGTCCCCTACCTCAGTCCCTGTCAACGAGGCTCAGTTCTATCACCTGTCCAGTGGGATGGGCAGGTCACTATCCAGGTCTGGATTCTGCCACTGTGTGTCCGGGAAAGTCAGCTCTCTGTGCCCCAGTCTCCCCATCTGTAAAATGGGGACAGGGGTGCAATGCAGAGGCACGCATACAGCTTGGAATGCACCGGCCGGGCCCTCACCGGCTTCCAAGCATGGCTGGGAAGGCGCTCTGGGGAAGCACACGTGGCCGTCCCTCCCCACGCTGGGCTGCCTGGGAGCCGACGGGCTTTGCTGCAGACTCAGGCTTCAGAGGCCAGTGGAGCATGGCTGGTACGACTCACAGCCTTAAGAGCAGAGGCCCGAAGCAGTGGGGAGGTGGGAAGTGGGGTTCCAAGTGGGCGAGAGACGTCAGGGAGGCCATGACCCCTCCTGAGGAGGCTGGAGGCCCCACGACCGGGTCCAGCCGTGCTAGGCCCAGCGCTGCCTCTGGCTCTCCCCGTCTCTCTCCCTCCTTGCGGGGGAGGCGACGGCTCCAACGGCTCGGGCAGGCCAGATGCAGCCTGCCCAGATCTGCGCCCTCCGTGAGATTGAAGATGACAGGCTCCAGGGGCCAGGAGGAGCTGGGTCACAGGAAACTTGGCAACGAGAAGGGCAGGGGCAACAGCTGGGCTCGCAGGACCTGAAGCCCCCCCCCTCGGAGGGCCCAGCGAAGGGCTTCCCCCCCTCACCCCTTCAAGTCTTTAAGGGAGTTCTAAGTGCTCCCAGGCCGAGGCTGGGGTCCGACAACTGCCCCTTCCCATGCCACCGGCTTCCAAAGAGACAGTAGAAAGTGGTCCAAAGACCCAATATTTGTATTTCGAATGCTAATTTGACATCGAGGAGTGGGCATGGGGGAGTGTTTATAATCAGCACTCCAATAAGCCCACAAATGACGCCAGTATTTTATAAGCTTGTTAGAGACAAATCACCCCTCAGCTGATATTTACTTACTGATGAATCATAAAAGGGCTCAATCCACAAAGAATACATCCAAAAAGAATGTCTTTCTCCAGGCCCATCTTCGGCAAGAATGTTGGGAGCCCAAGCCCACTGTGCCGCCCCCACAGCACCTGTCCCCAGCCCCCCCACCCCCCACTCCCAGCAGCCTCCCCGGGGGCAAATCATTGGCACCAGCCCCAGCTCCATGTCTCCCCGCCCCCCACCCATCAACTGGCCTAATCGGAGACTCAACCCGGCACTCCGGAGGCAGCTCTGTCCTTCTGCCGCCCCCGGAGTCCTCTGCGGGAGCAGATCCAATCCAGCTAATTTGCATAATGATGAAGCCCTCCAGTGCAGGCTGGGTCTTAGGAGGGTTGGGAAGAAATATGCCCTGTCCTTTGGAGAGGCACACAGAAGGCTCGGTGCAGCCCGGGAGGAATGGGGCGCCTGGCGGGTGGGCGGACGCGGTGAGGAACCGGCAGCTCGCCCGCCAAGGACAGCTCAGCTCTGTCGCCCGCTGAGCCCGTGTCCAGCTGGCCCAGCAAAGGAAGCGCTGCCCAGGGCTGTAAACCAGCAGGAAGAAGGCTCAGAGTGCCAGCTCCAGACTCAGGCTGGACAGACCCAGGTCATAGCGACCGCCACTCACTGGCTGGCTGACCTTGGGCGAGCCACTGACCTCTCCGATCTCAGTAGGGCTGGACAAGGCAGCCCACAAAGTACTGCTTCCAAAGCACAGACAGAACGCAGGAAACGCCGGCCATTATCACGGTGACATCGTCATCCGTCCATTTGTTTATTCCACAAATGCCAGGGATTGTGCTGGGGAGTCTGGGAGACTCGGGGACACGTATCCTGCCTCTAAATCACCTCTGGTGACAAGACCATTGCACAGGTGCATAGGTGAGGGCTGCACTTGCCCTTGAGGGGAGGCAGTGTGGAAAGGGGGCGTGTGGGAGCCACTGGAGGGCCGTCAGGTTCTGCTTCTCAGTCCGGATGTGTTCAGTTCTGCAAATTCATCCGACTGAACATTTATGATTTGTGCATTTTCCTGGACATACGTCAGACTTCAATAAAGTTTGCAGGAAAACCTCTCATCCACTCAAGGAGAGAGATCAGCCAGGTGAGTACATAACACCAGGCAGGAAAATCAGCTCCTTAAGAAGGGTGGATTAAAAAAAATAATAATAAAGTAAAAAGCAAAAATAAAAAATAAAAATAAAATAAATTTAAGAAATAAAGATAAAATATTAGGGATAGGAACTGGGCAAGACGAAGAGGGAAGAAATTCCTTCTATGTGCACGGTGGGGATCACTTCAGCACGTGTCTGGTACATAATGGGTGCTCGGTAGATATCTGTTAAATGACTGAGCGAGTGAGTGACAAATGGCTTCCTGGAGGAGGCAGTCTTGGAGGAACAGGTTTGGATGAAAAAGCAGGGAGGGCATTTAGCAGGGGACTGTCTGCAGGGGCAAAGGCCCTGGAGCGGGGGCGCATGGGTGGCTCAGTGGGTTGAGTCTCTGCCTTCGGCTCAAGTCATGATCTCAGGTTCCTGGATCGAGCCCCACATCGGGCTCTCTGCTCAGCGGGGAGCCTGCTTCCCCATCTCTCTGCCTGTCTCTCTCCCACTTGTGATCTCTCTCTCTGTCTGTCAAACAAATAAATAAAATATTTTAAAAAAACAAAACAAAACCCTGGAGCGGCTTTGCTCTAATGACAAATGCTCCCTGGGCCAGGTGCCGCCTGCAGCAGTGATCCTGGGGGTGGGGTGTCTGCCTTTGCTGGGCTCACAGTCTGAGTGGAGCCAGACATCCAAGAAGCAATTTCAGGGGGGATCATATCCTTCCCTCATTCTACAGATACTGCCTGAGTGTCTAAATGCAGAGGACAGTGCTGGGGGCTGGGGACAGGCAGGTGAACAGGACGGCAGGGCCCCTGACGTCACAGCCCTCGCTGCCTCTCACAAGTAATTGCTTTTTTAAAAAATCCAGTGTGAACAACACAACAAACTTGAAGCTACACCCGCTTTGCATGGAGTTAGTTACTAATGATCACAGTGGTGCTATGAGGCTGGCACTACTTTTATTCCCATTTTACAGATGCTGATACTGACAATAAGTGAAGTTAAGCAACTGATCCAAGGTCACAGCACTTTCCGACAAGGTTGCCGCAGGACTGAGACATGGCTCTTACCCTCTGCGCTGTCTCTGCTGGTCAAGGGACCAAAGATGGTTCTTTGGACTCTGTAGAACATTTTCCACCCATGTCTCTTTCACAGCCTTGGGAGAAAGCCAGACGGAAGCACCCAAAATGGGTTCTTAGACCCATTTTGCAGATGTGAACCCTGGTTTTCTAAGCACTGGGCCCCAAAAGGTGGTAAGTGACAATGGAAATGAACCCTAGGGACTCGATTCCTTGTCCTTGCACTCCAGTCCGATGCTGTTGGGCAGGCCAGTGGAGGCTGTCCCGAAGAGGGGGGCCCGGGCAGGCTTGGCAGGGGCACATCCAGCATGCTGGGACCCAACATGTGCAAGCCCGGGGCCCTGACCCCACAGGACCACCCCATCTTGTCGACCCTGCTCAGAGCCCACGAACTCCGTGGGCATCCTTCCCAGCCCTGCCCACCTTGCACCAGCCAAGGGGACCCCCCCCCCAACTCCACCCACTCACTGCCCGCAGCCCCACTGAGAAAAGCAATCACAGCTGGAGCAATGGTTCATGCTGAAACAATTCTCTGAAGCTGCCTGTGAGCAGACATCGCTGCTTTAAATGGCGATTTTGCAGTTTGGGGTGCAAAATTATTTTCCATGGCACATGGGGAGTGGGCAGAATGGATTTGCTGGTGCTGAGCTGAGGTCCTGCATCCCAAGCAAACCCACGCAGACGCTGGCCACGACTGGGCTCGCGGAGCCTCAGCCGATACGGCTCTGAGATAGGACTAATAATTATTACCATTTACTAAGTGCTGACTATGTGCCCCGCATTATGCTAAATGCTTTCCATCTGGGATGAACTCATAAAATCTCTACGAGGAAGTAACAGTAAGCAATGGAGTCCAACATTCCAGCCACAGAGCTGTGCTCTTAACCCCTGGGCCGCACTAACTTCCTGAGCATTATTAATTATGACCATTGGTAGGAGAGGAATAAAGGCAATTAGAGTCAATACCTAATTTCTGTTATTTGTCAAGCACAGAGCCAGGTGTTAGGAATATAAGCATGACTAAGAACTAAATTGTCTGCAAGAAGTCCCACATGATTATACCTACAAAGGCAGTAGTCTTATCGCTGAGACTATCTTTAACAATTAAGCACATGACCAGCACATAGTGAGTCCACAGTGTGTGCCTTTTGACTAAGAAAAAAAAAAGTAATTTTTTTTAAAGGAGATCATATTTTCCTTCCCTACTCCACTCCATTTCAAACCATGGCCATCAACACACACACACACACACACACACGCACACATATTCAAATAGTTACTTCCCCACTTCCAAACAGTGACCCTTTAATGAAAAAAAAACAGAGAAGCGTGTCCTTGGGTAAGTTGATTCCCTCTCTGAGCTCAGAGTCCTCATTTGTGAAAGGAGAAGGTGGGAACAGAGAACTCACAAGGTTCCTCGGGAACTAGAGGATCAGGGGAAGGGTGAGTCCCCCTATCTTGACAGATAGCTGGAGGATACAAAGGAATAAGTACGCGAGAATTTCATTGGAAATTTCAAGGTTCAAACTTAAGGGCCAGACCTCAGAAAGAGATGGTCATTGAGAGCACCCAGTAGCAGCTAAAGAAATGTTTCTCTGGACGCTCAAGACGTCGATGGGATACAGCAGTAAATGCCACAGCTGATAGGCTGAACTTTAATGCTTTTGGAATATTCCATGCAATCCCTACCCCTTCCTATTGATTATTTGCAGACCCCCACCCTAGCTGCCTGATCCTCAAAGGCAACTGAGTTTTTGACCTTTGTTGAAGAAAACTTGTTCTTCTGAAGCAAGGCAAGAGGGAGGAAAGAGGATATTTTTAACAGGGAGGCACGGATGCCTGATGCCTCTAAAGCTGGGTGACCTTGGGAAAGTCATCTAACTTCTCTGAGCCTCAGTTTCCTCCGTACCAATAGTGGGCACACATCTGCATCTACTTGATGTTCTTTCTGGGGGAGGGGGGATGATATCGACAAGCCTCCTGGCCCTCGCAACACCCTGAGGAAAATCATGAAGGGCAGGGGAACCAGCGGACACCTGTAACAGTCAGCGTAGGGAGGGAAGCATGTGGTAACAAGCAACCCCAAAGCGCAAGGGCTGCAGACAACAAAGGTTCATTTCTCATTCGCCCTTCACGCCCATCGCAGGGGATCTGCCTGTGAAAATCAGTCAGGCACCCACGGTATGGGAGCACCCGCACGTCTGGCCTCGACAGCTGCCGTGGACTCACAGCTCTCGGGGCAGAATTAGCCACTCGGTCCCACCCAAGACCAGGGGGGCGGGGCTGTGTCACCCTATCACGTGGCAAAGGATGACAAGCCATAGGGCCACATTCACAAGAGCGCTGAGGCTCACCGGGACCTCCAGGAATCTCGAGATAGGCAGGTGTCAGTCGGGAGTATAGGAAAGAAAATGCCACCTGAGCACCCCCGATAGTGACAGAGCCACTCAGAAAATGTTCCAGCACACCCAGGCCCGGAGTCTGGAGGGGCAAGAAGCCCACACAGCGCTTTTTGTCTCCCCGGGGCTGCTCCAGCGTGGTGAGTGGACCCCCACAGAGCATCTCCAGTCCCTGCACCCTCTCCTGAAGGCGGAGGTGACGCGCTCCTCCCAGCCACCCGGCTCTCCGAAGAGCCCGCCAGGTAAATGCCATGTGCTGTCCTGGGGCTTCCTGCAAACGTCGCTTCCGACGATAATGGCTTTCGGAGGCTATGCAACCGCACGCCTGGCATCTGAAACGTCGTCAGAGGCCAGGTGCTGCATCTCTAATTAGGACGGGGATTTTTTTTTTTCACCCCACACAGAATTTACATAATTGGGAAGGAGGTTACGAGGAGGACCCTCCCCACTGATGGTGCGTTTTCCAGGCCCTCCTTCCACTTCCCCTTGCACACTTCAAATTTAAGGCAGAAATGAATCGATTTGAATTTTTTGAAATTAATTATCATCATCGCCATGGAAAACGTATCCGCTGCTTCCTCTGGGAGTTGAGAGAGGAGGGGGGCGATCTCCTGTGGAGAGGAGCCCTGGGAGGTGACACACGGTTCCCCCCACCACCACTACGACCGTTGCACTCTTAAAGAGAAACCTCACCTCACCCAGCCTCACCCAGCTGGTTCTCAGAGTACCTCCCAGATTGGTCTGAGCATTCTTCAGAATTTTTTTAGCAACCAAAATTAATGCTTTAAAATGTCACTTGCTACAGTAAAATTTATCAACATTATTATATACCATAGAAACTGCCATCCCAGACAAATGCACGACATTAAAATTTGGTCTAGAGCTCCCCAGAGGAAACGTTTGCTGCAATTTGTATAACAGTTTATATATTTATGCTATTTAATGGTACAAAGCAATAATTATGACTTCATTCACTGATAAGCAACGGCATTGCATAAATCTGATGCGGATTTAGAACATGCCAGCCCTGACACCAGTGTACCAGTTGTAAATTATGTTGCCGTTAAAAAAAAAAAAATTCAAGCAAATATGAAGGAGCAGCGGGAAACTAATAATGCATCTCCAGCTGTTCCAGTTAACCTGCAAATGTGGCCATCTGCACCTCGGGAGAAAGAGAAGGGGAAAGAGACGGGAAGGCGGAGTGGTGCAAAGGGAGAGGGGGAAGAAGCCGCCTTCTGGAAGCACAAAGCTTTCCCCCGACATTCAACCAATGACCTTGCTCCTCTCCACACAGCCGACTGCACCCAGATGGGGAAAAGTTCCCGAAGAGCGGAGGGTCCCCTCTCCGCTGTGCCTCTGACCCTCACACCCGGCTTCACGCGCTCTCGTCCCCTCGCCAAAAATACGACTCTGATGTCATCCTTCCTTTCCCTGCCCTTGCAGGACGCTGGGCCTCCGCCCCTGAGTGCCTACTTCCGGCAGCAAGAACATCACCAGGCAGCTTCCTGGACAACTTATTTCATTCCTTGCCCTTTTCTTCCTTTTTTTTTTTTTTTTAAACATGCCTTCACGGACCCATTTTGCATTGTTAAGGAAAGGTGGGGGGGGGAGGGTGGCAGGAGAAAAAGTCCTAATTGTCATAGATGTGTGCCCACTTCACGAGGTTCAAAATGGAGCTGGGGGCCCATACTAAAGGTCCGCACTAAGCAAAGACAGAAATGCTCAGACGGCTGCAGGTGACAAGTCCAGTGCCCCGGGACCGTCAGACGGGTTCCCAGCTGCTGGGGCTCCGTGGCTCTCAGCTCTGCCCAGGGAGTGGCATGCCACAGAGGTGGTTCCGTGGGTGATGGAAGGCTGCTCGGCCCATGTCTGACCCTGCCAGGGCCCTCCCCAGAGAGGGCATAGAAGATCTCTCCCCAAGACGGGCTCGGGGTTCTGCTCAGGGATGCATCTCCCCGTCAACCCCACATCAACCCCCAAGGTCCTTGGGCTGTGCAGGAGATCAAAGGCCCTGCAGGCTGTTTTCCCTCCTCCCGTCCAGAGGAGGAAGACCTAAAAGGTGATAGATCTGGCACCTCACCCCCACCCCCATGTCTAAGAGTGGATATACACCTGTATGTGCGTACCAGCTAGCAAAAGCTTGTACTGGGCACTCGTGGGCTGACCACATCATACAGCGCCTCATTGAATCCTCCTAACAACCCTTTGTGTTGGACATTGAATGACTCTCACTTTATAGATGAGAAAACTGAGTCATGGAGAGATAATTAGAACTTGCCCAAGGTCAACGCAGGTAGTGAACCACGCTTTTGAACCATAAGGTTTAGAAGAATGTTTTTAGGCCAACTAATGCGTGTTTTTTCACATTTTTAAACTGTGACCTATAGCAAAGAAATAGCTACGCATGACCTAGTCACACACTAACAGACATACACGAAACCAAAAAAAAAAAAAAAAAAAAAAAATTGAAAAAAAAATTTAATGTAACTACATGTTAGCTTCTTAAGTGTGATGTCTTCTGGCATTTTCTTTCCTTTTGCTTGTACTTTTTTTTTAAATAGATTTTATTTATTTATTTGACAGACAGAGATCACAAGTAGGCAGAGAGGCAGGCAGAGAGAGAGAAAGGAGGAAGCAGGCTCCCTGCTGAGCAGAGAGCCCGATGCGGGGCTCGATCCCAGGACCCTAGGATCATGACCTGAGCCGAAGGCAGAGGCTTTAACCTACTGAGCCACCCAGGTGCCCCTCCTTTTGCTTGTACTTTTGTTTGTACTTTTCCTTCTCCTTTCTCTTCCCTTCCCTTCCCTTCCCTCCCCTTCCCTTCCCTCTCTTTCATTCCATTCTGTCCCATCCCATGCTCTGCTCTGCCTTACTAATTCCTTTTTCATTTCATTGAGTGTGACCGTCCCAAGTTGATTTCATGATTTGCTAACAGGTTAGACCCCACCACGGGAAAAACATTGGCTGCTTCAACTCTCTCATTTTATAGAACAGAAGCTGAGCTCAGAGAGCGCAGCCCATTTTGCAAAGATCACATAGGTTTGTAGGCCTTCCAGAAGCCAAGCCCAGGCCTCCAGCCCCCTCTCCACCAAATCTTGCAGTGCCCCTCATCCTTAAGCCCTCCCTGGGCTTGCCAGCACTCACTGCCGAGCACACGAAGGACAAGAGGGTCCCTGGTCCCTGCTTCGTAGCTGGGCACAGGAAAGGGCACTGTGTGTGGATGAGGTGAGGCACGGGAACAACAAGGACACAGGGACAGGACAGGGCCCCACATAGAGCTCCCATTTGGTCAACAATTTTGGAGCGAGCTTGACCCAACCCATCTCCCTGTGAGGGCCACCAACCCCTGCCCACAGCCAGCTGGCAAGAGTCCACGTGACAGTCCACAGGCAGGGCTGGACACACCGATGGGCAGGGCATGTCCCCCACGATGGTCAGCGCTCCTCCTGGCTCCTGCAGGGAGCCCTCCATGGCGGGGGATGTGGGGACTCGACACACCGTCACAGACACACAGGGAGGACAGTGCGGGGTGCTTCTCACCATGCCCCGGGCAGAATCAGCACAGCCTCCCCAAGGCTTGGGCTCCCCCTTGACATCTTTACGTACCCAACAGACTGGCCATCCCAGGCCCATGTCCAGGTGGGTCCCCACAATGAAGGCCCATCCACCGGGATGATGTGTGAGAGGCATGCTTCCTGCCACCCTCCTTCCTGCTCACAACTTCCTACCATTTTGGCTAAATGATTTTGCAACTAAGAAAACGACATTTCTTGGCTGCTCCAATTTTCCCAGATCTCTGACAGCACCAGTTCAAATGTCCAGCCGTCGGCTTTCCCCCATACAGGCCTCTCCCTTCAAGTCCAGTAGCCTCAGTCACTCCAGCAAGCTGCGGGGCCTTGGTTCCTCTCAGGACCTCAAAACACAACCCCCTCCATCCCCCAGCACATCCGCTCATTCACAAGACAGCTCGAAGTATCGAGGACACGGGCCTTTTATTTTTATGGTCTAAGCGGCATCAATTCCAAGAACTAGAAAAACAATCCCTCAGTGGGAACCTATTCAGTGGCTCGCCCGGAAGGTCCTGGAGGCCAGGCTAGTAGCTCTGTCTTCTTCACAGCGCGGGGACAAAGGACAGCCAGGCCTGAAGGGCGGGGTCAAGCCTGCACACACTTCAAAACGCACAGGGTGCGACAAGCCTGGATCCCAGAGGGCCAGCTCTTTCCCCACCGGAAGAGTAAGAAAGCCCTCAGGAGCACGGGTGGCTCAGGTAGGGGAAGGGGCTTGAACACAAGGACCCAGAGGGAAGATGGGGTTGTGCCCCCGATTCTGGACCGGCAACGTGTTCTCACAAGCGGATCAACCAAGCAGCCCCCGACTCTGGCTGGGACACAGGGCATGGCCATTCCAGCCCTCAACCACAGCTGTGGTTTTCTCTGCGGGTCACATTCTGTGAGTGTGGGGGGTGGCTGGTAATGAGTTCCCAACATTTAAAACAGCCAGAAATTTTATATTAAAATCTGGATTGGGGGCGTCTGTCGAAAACCCAGAACATCTGGACTCTCCAAGACGCGATCCCCCAGGACTACAGTGGTGAGACCCGGGCTCTCTGCTAGGACACAGGAGCCCCCACTGTCCCCAGGCAGGCCACCTCACTTGCTGTTGTTCATGCCTCGCCCCTCGTAGACACAGAGTCAGCGGCACCTGAATAACCAGGTAGAAGAAAGGCAGAGGAGGCCCAAGTTTCAGCTCCGACTCACTGTGTGTCCTTGGACAAGCCCCTGCCCCTCTCTGGGCCTCAGAGAAAGCCATGCAGGGAAAGGGGTAAAAGTCCACCACTCACACACACGGTGCCCCCATGCTTTCACCTTGGGCTCCTTCAAATGGTGAGAAGACGGGCTGGAGCGAGAGGGAGGTGCCCATGCGCCCCTGCCGCCAGCCCCGCCGCCGTCCCCAAGGCCATGCTGACGCCACTCCTCGGCAGCCTGATATGAATATTGTGTCAGAGACTAGAGATATTAAGAATGACAATGCATTATTACTGCAGCAGGGAAATCTCCTGAGTCCTAGACACAGGATTTCGAAACCCTCAGCCAAAAATCAATAGTAATGCCCAAGAATTTATAAAAGAAGCACGTCAGTCTGCATTTGAGAAGACACACTTTCTGTTTCTGGCTAAACCAAAGGGACAAGCGCAAGTGTGTCATTCCAGAAGGGCAGGAAGAAAAAGAGAAAACCACATGCGTGATCCCAGGTGATGGACAGCACCTCGCAGCCTCTCATTCGGAAGCCAGGCTGGAAGCCCTCAAGGTGAAAGAGACACTCGGGGCACCCCTCTGCCAGGGTTCCCTCTGACCCATCTAGGAGGGAATAGGGATGCAGGAGAACCCATTTCCCTGGCCACTCCGGGACCCACTGTGTCCTGAAGATCAGTGTTGACAGGGTGAGCTAGAACATACAGTCCCTAGATCTGAAATACTGTTAGGTCTATCCCTGGCTCTAAAATGGGTACAAAATAGTGGCTCTCTCGGGATTGTTATGACGACTGAAATTCATTTTACAAAACCAGAGGCGCTTTCAGGAGCATGAAGACCAAACACAAAGGGTATGAGCTCTGAAGGCCGAAGGAGCTGGGCTCAAATTCCGACTCCACCGCGGGAAAATGACAAGTGACACTTACCTTACCTTGCAGGGACATTATAAGGGTTAGGGATGACGTGTGCCTAGTGTCTGGACCAGTACTGTGTCTCGATAATGGACAGCAGCTTCAAGATTATGGTCATTAAAAATACAAACAAATAGGGGCGCCTGGGTGGCTCAGTGGGTTAAGCCGCTGCCTTCGGCTCAGGTCATGATCCCAGGTCCTGGGTTCAAGCCCCACATCGGGCTTTCTACTCAGCAGGGAGCCTGCTTCCTCCTCTCTCTCTGCCTGCCTCTCTGCCTACTTGTGGTTTCTCTCTGTCAAATAAATAAATAAAATCTTTAAAAAAAAAAAAATACAAACAAATAGAAGGTATTATGGCCTTCAATCTGATACATATTTCCTCATAACAATCACTCTTAAATCAGCTGATGGTTTTAAAAGTCTCCGTGAATTATGGTTTTTCGCAGGTACAAAGCTCTCCAGTTTCCAAAATGCTTCCACAGCCTTTTTCTTGAGTGACAACACTCACAAGATGAAGTGAGGGAAAGATTCCCCATTTGACAGAAAACGGAAGCCCCCAAGGGTGATATGATGGTACCAGAGCTCAAAGTCGTGTTCCCAACAGTGACAGGGGAAGGGTGCATCTCCTCCTAGCACAGTCCCTCCCTGGGGGCAGGACAACCCACACCCTATCCCTAGCACCCATTCTGTTTCTGGGCTTCCTGGTCCCCCCAAAACGATGACTTCTTTTCTCTCCTATGTAAGGACTGAGACTATGGCATGTCCACGCTGACAGAGCACCAAAGACCATCCTATGTGTCTCCCAAACCCAAGGCCACAAGTGAGCAGGACACATATCACCATAGCTGCTGCCTCCAGATTCTCAGCGGAAGGACAGGAAGTTCTAGGGCTTGCTAGAACACTCCCCACCCCTTCTGCACTCTTAGACCCCCTCAGGTGATGAAGCCCAGCATAGCAGTGCCCCTCAGCTCCCAGCAAGCATCGTCTTCTGTATATCCGCCAGATCTGAAAGGCAGGACTCCTGCTACCGCCAACCCCCACAGCCTGCCTCGATGGCCATGCTCACTCAACATCTTCAAACAGGTGACAGAGGGCAGAGCTCCCCAAATCCCAGCTACTTCCCAAACAGGCTGGCTGAACACCCTCTCCCTGCCTGGTCCTAGATAATTTAACTGAATTTGGATGGGGTGTTCTAAGCGCCAGGAATCGACTAGGCAATGGCTGATGTGTGCCCAGGTGCCCCGAGGGCCAGCCATTCAGAATTCCACTTGTTTTCAGAGAGCGCAGTCACATTAGTATAATCCTACAATCCTATGTCACCACTTTGGCATAAATGGTTGTTTTCCTGCTTGGCTGTCAGCTCTGTGAGGCTAGGGGCTCAGACTTTACCGGATTGTTTTTACTTGGACTTTCTGCTGATATGAAAGCACAGTGTGGTTGTTCTAGAAAATTCACAAAGTACTAAAACAGATGAAGATCACCCTCGATTCCCCTCTCTTTGAAAGCTACTGTCAAGGTTTTGTTCTATTTCGCTCTGGAGACATAAATCTTACGTGAAGTCACATGAGATCTTAAAGACAAAACCACCTGGCAAGATGCCTGGTATACAGTTGGTGCTCAACATGTATACGTTGAAGAACGATGTGAGACAACAGTCTAAGAATAAGCGAATTAGAACGTAGGGGTATCGAGTCCATGCAGTCCAAATGGCATCTTCAAATTAAGGGCTTTGTCAAGATGGCGGTTGGGATCTTAGACACCTCGCCAAGGAGTTTCCTTTCTTGGGTATTTTGTATGTTTATTTCATAATTAATTGCTAAAAAAAATTTTAAGACATCTCATGGATGGGGGCAAACACACCTACACTAAACACAGGGTAGGGCTGGATATAAACAGCAATAAAAACAAAATATGCTGGCCATTCCTGAACAGTCCTTCATGTTTGTGTCACAGGTCCCTCCTGCTCGAATGCCAGCCCTTACTATGAGGCAGAAGCCCTTGGTTCCCAGGAGGAACCACTCTAGTCTATGCCTGGAGCACTAAGGAGTTCACTCCAGGCTGTGGAACACCGCCTGGCACTTGGTGTCACTCGGCAAACAAAACCAGCACTTAACGGAGGTCTTACTATGTGCCAGGCACTGTGCCAAGCACCTTGTAAGTAGTATCTCATTTAATTTCTGCAACACACTTGTGCTAGCCTCCATTATTTTTCCCCCGTGGTACAGACTAAAAGGGTTAACTCACAGGTTAAGTAGCTTGCTTGCCCAAGGACATAATACTAGAAGTGACAGGGATTGGATTTGAATTCAAGAAACCAGATTGCAGAACTTCTGGTTTTAATTCCTGAGCTATAATGTTTCAGGGATTACAGACAGATAGGTGGACGGAAAGGATGGTGGGTGAGCGGTTACATGGACGGTAGATGCAAGGATGAATAAGCAGACGGATAATGAGTGTCGAGGTGACTAGATGGGCTGGTGGGTGGAGGGATGGATGAATGAGAAGAGAAGGATGATAATGAACAGATGGGGTAGTGGAGGAATGCATCACGGGTTGATGGCGGATGGATCGTGGTCATGCACCTGTCCCTTAACCCAGTGCCTTAGCACTGGGGCATAACCAAGGGGATGGCCCAAAGGTCACACCCATCAAAACTACAACAACATGACGGCCGCAGGCTGACTCCTCTCTCCTCTCATCTAAGACTTCTCTTCACCCGACTCTCCCGAGGGCTGAGTTTTCAAGCCCACCAGGCAGGAACATCTCCCTGGCCCCTTGGAGCTTCTGAGTTGCGGAGTGCGAGGGACTTCTGGGGCCTCAGAGACAGAGTCACGGCGGCGGGTGAAGGCTGCTCAGAGCATCTGCTTGCACACCGAAGACAGACTTGGCTTTTGTTCGCTTCATTCCCTGTGGCTCTTCTCACCCTTCAAGGCAGAGCGAGGCATCCCCCCTTCTCCAAAGCCCTGGCCTTCCCCTAGAACTTTCTGTCCATTCGCTGTCAGCAGAATCGGATGGCCCTTCTTTAGCACTCGCGTACCCATCTTCTTACCCTGGCGGCTCTCACATTGCTTTGCTGGCTTGTCCTCTCCTACAGGCTGATCAATGTGAGGGTGCAGGTTTTGGCCTGTCCACTGAGGCCCCCAGAGCCCTCGGTGCAGGACTCTGCACACCAGGTGCTCCATCCATACGTGTGCAATGGATCCCAATGCCCAGAACACAGACCTCCAAGGACTCCTCCCCGACCCCTCCTGGCCAGGAGCAAACAGGGGTCCAGCCATCCCCACCCCCGACCTGCAGACACCGTCCGCATGCAGTTACTTCTTTATCCACAAGAGAGCACCGTGTCTTGGAGCACCACACAAGTCCTTTTGTAAATGCCTGGTGTACTTACAGAACACTGTATAACTCAAAAATTATAATTAAAATGTCTTAGCTCCTGTATTTATAGTAACATTTAAACTACTGTGCTTTCTTGAAGTCAGTCATTTACTTGAGAACAGCACACTTTATGGTGAACAGATCTTTGAAACAGTACCGCGGGGATCTAGCCCAGGCACATGCAACTCAATATATGTCAACAGCTGTAAAAATATTGGTGGGAGAAGCCAGGGAAAAAAAGCCAGGAGCCCAGATCAAGTGCCCTGTCTCTCACATCTGACTGTTTTCAGCTGCTCCCTCCTCCTCCAAATAATTGGGCCATTTTGGTGCCCGCTGTCATACAAGGCGGGCCCTCTTTGAGGCTGGATGATCAAAAAGGTTATAAATGAGAATGATTTCGATGTCGGCGGCCTGGAGAGTGACCAGGGCGTGTGCGGCGGCAGAAGGGCCTGTTCTAATCTTACCAACTGCACACCGCCTCGGAGAGCATTCCTAGGGCACGAGCAGCTCCCCAGGGTGAGGCCACGGTAAATTCCGCCTAATCCCTTCTGCATACAAATGAGCGCCTGGCAGGAGGATGGGGGCCAGAGCTGCAGCCCAGTGCCTGCTCCTCCTCCCCGGGTTGGCTGTCTTCACTGCACAAACAATCAGTGACAGAGGAGAGGGCTGGGGGGGCTGGGGCGGAAGGAGGCAGAGGCACCCAGGGGCTGGGGCGGGCGGTGCCGGAGCAGTGCTCCAGCCCTCAGACCCCGCCCCGGCCCTCGGACCCCGTAGTCCTGCAATGGGTGCACAGGAGCCCAGGAAGCCAAGGGTGGCATGGCCAGAGGCTGGATCTGGTGAGGGAATGAGATATTCCTTCACCTAAGGGCCACGGGAGGCATGTCTGTTGCAGGATCGGGTGAGCTGTACGGCGATGGGGCGGCTGGGCAGGCATCCAGTCCTTCGCAACGCCTAGCACTGGACGCAGCTCCTCTCCCAGGCAGGCACACAGTGTCAGAGGGGCCCCTCCCCACTCATGGGATGAACGGAGTCCAGCAAGCTGGGAAGATCAGGAGAGAAGAGGTTCTACCCTGCCATCTCTCAGGAGAGCCCCAACTCCTCATTACCCCCCAGACTGTGCTAGCAAGGCAGCCGATGGCTGGAAGCTAGGTTTGAGGAGAGGGCCTGAGGCTGGGAACCCCGGGGCCCTGAAGCAGTAGAGTGATGGGAACCAGCCCAAGGACCAAGGAGGGAAGGGATGCGCGTCTGGCTGCAGAGAAAACGAAACAGACCAGCTGTGGGACCAGAGTCACGGTGTCGCTCCTAGCACAGGGTCTCTGAAGTCAGGTTTGCCTTCCGTAAAGTGGAAACAAGGATTGCTTTTTAAATCAATTCGGAGCCCCCACAGTCAACGTTCTAAGGCAGGTGTTCCTAACTTGAGCTCATGGATAGATCCTGAGGGCCCCTAGAATAGTGGGCAAAGCGCACAGCCGCATAGCATTTGAGCCCTGTAAACTCTGAGTAGCGCTAAACGGTGATTTAAATGAGCTGATAAATATGTAAAGCACCAAAACTGTTCTAGGCCCATCACTCAAGCAGTATTAACTAGTGTCATGGTGCTTACTCTGGTGGGGGAGAAAGTCCCACGGTGTGAGCAAAGGTTCATGGTCACCACTCCAGGCTGGGCTGGCAGAAGTCCCAAGTCACTTCCCAACTTGGATGATCCAGGATAAGGGGAGTCAGCCCAGAAGTGGCTGAGGGGACCGCCCCATATGGAGGGGAAATCCTTTGCCCTTTGCTCAACCGGGGACCTATCCATAGATCCAGGCAATGAGCACATCTACACATCTCAAAAGTTATCATTTGCCCAATTCTCCCAGAGATACACACACACACACACACACACACACACACCTTCCATGAAAATCAGCAGGAACTGCACATTTTGAGGACCCAATTAGGCTCAGTGTGTATTTGACAACCTTTCAACCTCCAAAAGACATTTATTTTTACAACGCTCCCCAGCTGAGAAATTACTAGGTTCCTGACGTTCCCTGAATCGCCTTGGCATCGGGAAGCACCAAGGTGTATCTGGGATTGAAGAAGGGGGACCCCCTTAGCCAGGCCCTGCAATGCCTGTCATGACCACTTGGAAAATGGGTCTCAGAGGTGGGGGCTGTTCAAAGTGGTGCCACACCCTGAGCTGCTGAGGAGCCTCCGGAAGTCCCTCCCAGCCCAGGCTGCCCCCATGGTGGAGAATTCTGGGCTCTAAGCACACCTCCCACTGTCCATCTCCCCACTATGTCGCTCAACTCCCAAGTGCCACTAGGGAGGCTGGAGTGTATTTGAGTGAGCCTGCTTTCTATCTCACACATAGGGAAACTGAGGCCCACACATTAGGAAAGTGAGATCTACCGACCTCACCTGTAACCTCACAACGCAAAACAGCCAAAAGCCAGGACTGCACCTCTGGGTGTTGCCACTTCCAGCTTCGGTCCTCCCCACTCGGCACACAGAGCCACACTCTGTCCAGTCACCTGAGGAAACTAGGCCAGATGAGGTCAGGGGACCAAGCAGAGCATGGGAAATAAAAAGAAAAAAAGAAAAGAGAAGGCTCTTTTGGTAAGTAAGGGAAGGTGGGTGCAATTATCAGCCTGGGGACAAATGGCAAGAGCTGCCCCCCCCCCCCCACCCCAGTATTACTGGCAGAAATTACTCCAACCCAACCCTGTCTCGACACCTCTGACGTCTCTGTCTCTCTCCCAAGAGCCTGCATCATCACGATGTCCCGGGCAATGACAGTGGAGATCCTTGACTTTCATGGGTGCTCATGTCAGGGTCCCTCATTCCCGAGCATCTTCAGACAAAGATGAGTGCCATCCGCACCATCCCAGTTCAGCGAAGCAGCAGACCCTCCCCCAGCAGAGGCAGCGCCGCTGCTTGTGGGTTTGCCAAGTGCATGGCCACGATTTCAAGGTCAGCCTCTCTTCAGCCCTTGGGGCCCCTAAATGGCATGATGGCTTCGCTGGGGGTGAAAGGCGTACCCAAAAACACACCTCCCCGTCACAGCAGGCTGGGGTTCCCAGAAAGAGCGCATGCTCTGTGCAGCTGTGTGTGCTTCTCAGACTCCGCTAGCTCACGAGCAGCAGGTTGGCGATTAGCAAAACAGCAATAGCGTCAGAGCCAGTGACAATGCCACAGTCGCGACAGTGACAGTAGCCGTCACCGGGAGCCGTCGAGCCTGCTTCTCTCGTCCCACGAGGGTCCCCACGTAGGCAGGAGCTCTGAACATTTTAGGGAAACTTGGCCGATCATTTCCGTGAATCTTCACTGCCTGGACAGATTAAACCCAGGCCCCAAGTGGCTCTCCCAGTGGACAATTTTTCTTTCAAAAAGGCAGAAGTTGCTGCGAGCCAAGTTCTTGCAGCCGAATTCCTGGACACAGTTTCCAACTATTCCAATCAGCCGGCTCTGCGGTGGGGCTGGGATTTCAAGCTTGCCACAGTATGAAGTCCAGTTTGGGTTATATTCCCTTCCCTCTCCCAGCATGATGAAGGTTTCCCCGCAAAATCAAAAGGCTTACTGTCAAGTTTTCAATTGGTCTGGGCTCTGTGCTATCATGTGTGCGGTGATGGGAAGGAATATGAATGCGGTACCGGCTCTACCATGGGGCCTTGAGGCCTCGTCCGAGCCGTCCAGGGACCTTATGAAAGTGGAGCGGAACTCTTTTCATGTATATTCCAACTGCTGAAATTCCCCCGACGCGCCACAGTGTGCAAACGCGGTGCAGAAAAGAACAATGGCTGGATAGAAACCGAGGCCAGTCTGCCGGGCATCCTGAAGACGCACGGCGCTGCTAATGCGAGGGGAAGCGGGGGCCCGGAGCCCGCCCCCCTCCTCCTTCACCTCCGCTCTCCCTCCGTCCTCCCTTTCTCCTCGGGAACCTCATGAACATAAAGTCACCATGCTTCCAGGGGAGGAGGCCGGCTCTTTCCCTCGCATCACGTATCCGTGCAAATTCACCAAAGGAGGTTGACGCTCAGCAAAAACACACAGATGACACTCAGGGCCCCAGCGGATGGAGGCGAGTCACACCTCCTTTCTTTTTTGCCTTCACCACCCATGCGCTGTTGGCTCTGTAGGTGTACGAAATCGCGGTGCAGCGAGGACGGGCTCCTGAGAGCAGGCGGTGTGCCTCCCATCCGAGCCTCAAGCTCCATGAAGTCACACCAAGAGCTCAACATCGGCCATGGTGGGAATATTTACACCACAGAAATTGGCAAATGCTGCAAATCAGAATTCTTTTTTTTTCCTCCCCCAGACAGCTAGTTGTTAAATATCTACAAGCAGGATGCCTGGGTGCCTTGAGATTCTCTCTCTCCCTCTCCCTCCCCCCACCACCCCACTTGCAAGTGCGCACACTCTCTCTCTCTCTCTCAAAGTAAATCAATAAAATCTTTAATAAATAAATAAATATTTACCAGCACATGCATCACTCTGCATGCGTGTGTCTATGTGTGTGTTACCGATGCATGGAGAAATGATGTCTGCGTTACCAACGTACGGAGAAATAAAAATATCAGTTTATATACAAATCTTACAGATAACGCGTATATTGTATGTCTAGGTATAGACAGACGTTACACACACAAGTTATTCATATTTATACATTCCCCCTAATTCATACCTTTGCATTAAATATGTCTTTGAAAGCAAGACTAGAAGCAGGGATCCAAGTGAACCTGTATGCTTTTATAATTTAAAAAAAAAAAAAAGGAAGAAAAACCAACCTCCTGTCCCCAAATATAATAGCAATAGCTAAATTGATTTCTTTTTGCCAGGCATTAACTTTCTCCTATTACTGCAAATTTGCTGCACTTGTATTTTCTTCCAACCCCAGAATTAAACACACTTCTAATTTCTCACTTCAGGTGCATTAAGTGCGGTATAAGGCACAAATGAATAATTTTATTGATAATAAATTTTATAATCCATGCAGCACTTGCTGAAAATGGATGTGTTCTGGATGCATTCATTATTTCTCCTAATTTGAAGACCACAGGACTGCAGCAGCCCTGCTCGCTGAGCCTCTGGTAATTGCTGGCTATTTTCTACCAGTTTGAGGCCCGTCTGACAATCCAGGCACATGGCTCTGCTTTATGTGGATAAATTATAATAACCAGTTTATCAGATTATTGCTTTTATTAATTTAAGAGACTATATAACAGTGGTGAGTGGCTTCTGTCTCCTGCAGACAGAAGTTATCCGACCAGCTTCACGATGCTGTGAGATGCCGGATAGAGAGCATCTTGCTCAAGGTAACAGCAGTACACACTTTCCCCAAATCACGCAACGAAAACAGCAATGAGAAGAGACCACTGTGGGAAGGTAGGCTTACTGGGCTTGAGAGGGAAGATGCAGAGAAAAAGATCAAAGGAGTGTTGGTGGGTTTTGAGCTTGCTTGGAAAGGATAATGGTTAAGAACAAGGGTTTGGACATCAGACAGACCCGATCTCAGTCCCAGCTAGCCCACCTAGATCCATGTGACCCTTGCACAAGTCAACTCTCTGACCGTCTGCTTATCAGTAAAATGGAGGTGAAATAATACCTTCCCCTAAGATGACTGAGGTAATGTATGGACAGTGCGTGGCATGGCCCTTGGCCCCTAGTAAGCACCCAGTGGGTGACAGCTTGGGCATATACCTGAAAGTCAGGAAAGTCTTTGTAGCAGGTGAGAACTGGAAAAAAAAAAAAAAAAAAAAAAAAAGGTACAGAGTTTGGAAACTGGGTCCAAGAAATTTGTCTATGATTGTAATGGCAGTCTGGGGGTGAGCTTCCCATCATGGCAGGCATGCAAGGAAATCTGGGTATTTGTGGAAGAGACTGGTAAATGGACTCCAGATGCGTTAAGGTTCTAAATTTCTTATCAAACTCGTCTAGTTTAAACAGGACTGTGACCAAACTGCTCACATTCACTGGGTACTTAACGCCCAGATGAAGTGACAAGCATTCTACATGTTACCTCTTTTAATGTTTGCGACAGCCCTATGAGACCATTGCTATCCTTACCCTAAGTTTATAGAGGAGGAAATGGGCACAGGGAGGTTACACAGCCTGCCCAAAGTTATGCAGACCACCAGAGGCAGAGCTAGGACTCCAAGGTAGGTCTACAACCTGCTTCCCAGAGCTCTGTGCTTGGCCGCTTACACCCGTCTGGATGCCCTCACCCACATCCTTGGGCCACGGTGGCCCAAGCCAATCGCACGAGTCTGTGGCCATTGCCTCTCCCCAGCCTGCCACGAGCTTCCACCCATCCCACCAGCAGGGCCAGCTCAGGAATCCGAGCAAACACCTCCAACGCCTCCAATCTGATTGCACATCAGGAAACACGCCATCACCCCCACATTTGCTCAGAAGCCTCAAATCATACCACTAACAAACTAAGCTCATTTCCTGCTATCTGATGGGCAGAGGGCACGCATCGTGGCTTTGGAAAGCAGACCTCTTCCTGACATGAGAGTGTCCCGGTAGATGTGTGCCACCAGAAGCATTTATCTGTGGGCTCTTTGCCTGGGCTCGTGCCTCCTCAAAGACCAAGTGACTCCGATCCTTACAGATCTCCCGCACGCGTGGCCGATGGGCTTGCCCGAAGACTAGCGCAACCCACGCTCATGAAATGAATTCACTATCATCCACATACACAATTACTACTGAATTTGGGGCCTATGCTCTACTATTTTTTTTAAAAGATTTTATTTATTTATTTGACAGAGAGAGAGATCACAAGCAGGCAGGGAGGCAGTCAGAGAGAGGAGGAAGCAGGCTCTCCGCAGAGCAGAGAGCCCGATGCGGGGCTCGATCCCAGGACGCTGGGATCAAGACCTGAGCCGAAGGCAGAGGCTTTAACCCACTGAGCCACCCAGGCGCCCCGCTACTATTTATAATCATGATAATAGTACTAAGTTAGTTGACTTGAGTCCTCTCCCCTCCCCCCAGTAAAAACTCACCTGGCCCTTCCGGTGGGAAGCATTTTGATTTTTGCAAAACTAACAACATATCTCCCCAAAAAGCCACACCCAGATTTCTCCCTTGGCATTGCGGTTTTTCTAAGAATGGGGAGGTCTAGATGGGCTCTCAGGTGGCATCTATGACAATGAGAAGTACCCCCACTTCATCCTCAAGTCAGACTCATGGGCCAAAGCCAGACCCCTGCCAAGAGCCTTTCTCATCGTGAGAGGAAACGACATCCCTTAAAAAAAAAAAACAAAAAAAAAAAAACTCAAAACTGAAGTTGAAAAGCCTGGATCTCTGTGCTGCAGCCAGTGGGAAATTAAGGTCAGCTGGTGGCAGGTGATGGACAGCTAATTTTTCCTGGGCACAGGTAGACCTGGGCAGTCCCCCAAATCTAGGGGCCACCTTGTTATTTTAGTCTGGGAGCCCTGAGCACTTGGGGCCCTGTGGAGAGGATGTGGAAACACCTAGATGTCTTTCTTACTCACCTGACTCCCAGGTCAGCTGTCTGGAGCAAAGCACTGGGAGAGGCCAGGACACCATGCTGCCGCGGGGCCCACGCCGGCAGTAGCCTCCTTGTTCCTGGCCTCAGAGGCCCCAGTTCAGTACAAAGTTCCCAGTCTAGGCGGGACACCCCCAACCAATCTCCTCCCTCCTCCTCCTCACCTTCTAAATCCCCCGCATTCCCCCTGTCCCTCTGCCCACCCCCCTCCCGATGAACAGCCGGCCACCTCATTTAGAAAGCTAACTTTTCTCAGAGTTCCAGCCTGTTCTTGAGGTTTCGGTTGCAAACTTGGCCTAGATGACAGCTGTGTGGGCCTCTCCCCAGCTCGGCCCAGCAGGAGTTCTAATACACTCCATTCTGGGGCTGGTTGCTGCTTTTAATCTACCAGCACGGCGCCGCAGCTGCTGTAAGCTAGCTGAAAATTGTGTGCATACGGGGCAAACCGTTTGTAACCCTTTTCAGTGCAAACGGGTGCTTCTGCCCATGCCCGGGAAACGTGTGGGCCAGGAGCAGCTGGGGCTGTCCCCTGCACCAGGAGGCTCCCCACTCCCAGACACTTTGAGAAGCCTAAACTGCTCGATGGCTTGCAAATTCTGCCCTCCTGACAGCTTCTTCACACCACAACATGGCAGGCCCCTGTCACTAGGGCTTGGCCCCAGGACCCCTCTACCTGGTGCTTCGCTTCGATTCTTGAGAGAGAGGGGACCTTACTCCCCGAGGAAGCGGGCTCAGGTTTGCAGAGTACCTCCGAAGGGCTGCCAGCCCCAGACCAGAGGAAGGCCGGGCCCAAGGCAATGCCACCTGCCTTGCACGTTGGCCGGTGCCATCAACCGGAAGAGGCCTCCAAGGGACCCACGCCGCAGTGTCAGCCCCGACAGGGCTCCTCCAACATGGTGGGGAGGAGGGAGCTGAAACTCGGGCGAAAGAGGAACAGTCCCAGTTCTTACAAAATAACCAGTACCCTTCAGGCACTACACCCAAGTTTAGATGTCAATGGGGAAAGAGAGAAAAAGGGAGAATAACAAGGAAACAAAAAAGAAAGGAAATGGATGGAAGAACAGAGGGGAAAGGAAAGGCAGAGGCGGGAAGGGGAGGAGAGACAGGAACCAGAAAGCACCACGCACTCACCCCTCCCTGATCTGGACCTGCAAACCCCTCGGTGGTCCGTGGGAGGGGGCCCAGGCCTCCCTCCATCCTTAGAGGAGATGCTCACAGAAGTCTCTCCCCACGCTTCGCCCCCAGACATCCATCCTTGGGGGAGAGAGGTTCTCCGGCTCTCCACCTGCGACGGCAACCCAGACCACATTCCCAGCCTCCGGTGCCCCCTAGAGTGGGCACAGAGAAGGCGCTCGCTCTGGACCACACAAGGAGGCCTTAGAGTCCTCCCTCCCTGCCCACCGGTCAGCAGATTCCGGTCTGCCAGGACTTGGGGTCACCAGCCGGGGCAGCCCCCACACCCTGCTGCTGCTCAGACAGGAGCAGGTTCCTGGCCTCAGCACTGCTTCGGGGAGGAGGGGCTGCACAGCCCAGAGTAAAGGTGGGGGGCGCCTCCCCAAAACCAGTGCAGCTCCACACCCAGTCTTCCCTCGGCATTGATCTGACAGCAGCTGTATCTCTTTCATTTGAGTAATTATCATATAATTAAGTGCATGAATTACAAGAGAGCCAAGGCATTAAATTAAAATATTTAATGCTTGTAAATCTGAAAATGATTACTGTGCTGATGTGCAGCCAGTGAGAAGTGAGGCTAATGGCTCGGCGGCCGGCGTGGGGAGGTGGCAGCGGGGACCAGCATCACCTCACAAGGCAGGGAGGGTGAGGGGAGGGCTGTGGGGGGCGCGGCGGGGGCAGCAACCTTGAGGGAGGCAGCCGGTCGACGGGTCCCCCAGCAGACTCTCCCAGCGGAGTGGTGTACATCCCAGAATGAGGGCCACGTGTTCCAAGTGCCGCCCACCCCAACCAGGGGACAGAAAGGGGCAGAGACAGAGTCAGCTCCCTGGGAAACTTCCCAGGCTGTTTCGAAGGCTCTAGGGACTGGACGGAACAGCGCTAGAGCCGGTAACAGCACTCTGCACACACTTTGACCCTTTGGGAGGCATTCGCGTTCCTGTGACAAATGAGGAAACCGAAGCACGGAGAGGCCAGCAAACCCGCAGCAGCGAGTTGAAGCAGAGCTGGGACTGGGGCCAAGGCCTCCCACAACCTGGACTTCCCACGCCCGGGCCGCTGTGGCACGCCAGCTCACCTGGCTGGGGCTGGCTTTGACGCGACCCAGACCACTATTAGCCGAGCCTTTCATCTCCCAAACCAACCTGTCTCCCTCTTGGGACAAAAGGGAGGTACACAGCTCCCAGAGCGATCCCCCGCGATGCCGACAAGTGGCTCCACAAAGCAGGAACGAGGGTGAGCTTTGGGTTTCCGCCCAGAAAACACCACACGCTACCCAGACAGAGGCAGGCCAGACAGATGCCAGGAGGGTTCAAAAGGAAAAGCAAGAACCACCATCTCCATCATCATTTGTGGAGGCCAAACAGGAATCGAACCACAGGGGGCCTGAAGCAAAAAGGCCCCATTCCCATCTTGGAATGTTCTCCACAGGGACAGCTGGGGAGGGTGCAAAGGGCGAACATCCAGTCCAGGGGTAAGAAAATCAAGCGCAGGAGAGGCCAGGAAACCAGAGAGGACGAGGGCCCCCCCTTTGCCCGGTCCAGCCTCCACCAGGATTCATCATCTCTTGGCCTGGAAGAGCTCCTCTCCCCACGGACCCACCTCTCTGTGGAGGCCAGCTTCTGCCCTGCAGGGGAGAGCTGTTCCCTACTCCTGAGGCTTTCATTCTTCTTCACTGGGGTTCATTCTTGCGGGCATCTAGTCTCCCTTCTTCGGGGGCCAACCACGCAGATGTCCTTTGGGGGACTTCCATAGGTGGACACCCCTCCCTGCCTTGCCCCAGGTGAACATGTGACCCAGGCCTGGCCACTCGGAGCCCATCTCCGGACTGGAGATAAAAGACTCTTCCCCCAGGTTTGTTGAGCTTGAGGGGATGTGAGCCTGGAGGGGCTGGTGGCCATTTTCCAGAGGGGAGGCCATGTCCTAATGCTGTGCCCACCTGGGCCTTGACAATGTCCATTTCAGGCCTGGTGAACCTGATTGAGGCAGAGTCTGAGCTCCTGGAACTCCAAACGTTTTGACAACGGAGTCCCTCCTAAATCTTTGGTTCCTCCCAGGGATGGGATGGCTTTGCCCGTTACTGTCCATCTGTCGGTCTCTCTTTCTCCCTCTCTCCCTCCCCCTGCTCTCCTGCCCTACAGTATTGCAAATGCATGAATGAATGACAAATGACCCCTGCTTAGGCCAGGGTCGGGAGGGTTGCCCATCACCTCCCACCCCCACTCAGGTTTCTGGCAGCCTCTCCTGAGCATTACAACTCACAGCCCACCCAACTCTGCGGAATAGCTCGATGCTGAATGTCACTCTGCCTGAGCCACTCTGGGCCACAGTCCCCAAAACACACACCCCTTGTAGGTAGGGGCCTCATCACAGCCTCCTCGTACAGTCTCCACAGCTGGTCACAGCACTTCTCACCTCCAAACCTTTGCTCTCCATGTCCCTTCTGTCTGAAACGACCTGGCCTTTCTTAGGGAATCAAATCAAGCCCCAGCAGCCCCTCCTAGGAAGTCTTCAGAACATTATTCCTCCAAAGACTATACCCCCACTCCTCCAGCACCTACTGTGTGGACCACTGGTGTTCCTGAGTTCTCCAGGATGCACCCACTGCTTTCCACCTATGCCCCTAGCACCTCCCCTCAGGCCGCCATCTTTTCTTGTCCACATGAAAACAACTTCCCAACGAGCTTCCTGTCTTCCGGGGAGTGTGTCCTGAGTGAGCCTTTTCCGGATGCCCAGGAAAAGGGAGGTAAGGATCAGACTGGTCCACTGGGGGGACCCACAGAGGCACTCCAAGACTTGCAGATAATCCAGTAGAGATCGAGGATAGGAAGTGGTCTACACAGAGCAGACACCCAATGAGGGCCCAGTTCACAAGCTGTGTCTCCCTGGGTGGTGGCGCGGCAAGGAGAAGAGTGTTGCTTTGGAATCCCACAGTCTTGGGGACCAAGCCCAGCCCTCCAGCTGTCTAGTGGCCCATACGGCTCCTGCAAGGTGACTTTAAGAGCCTCAGTGTCTTCGCCTGAAGATGAAAATGACAGCAAGCTCATCGACAAATCCTAAACCCGGGCTGTGAAGCGCCTCCACCAGGTCTTTGGTGACTACCGCTGTCTACAACGTGAGCATAAGCCTTGCACATGAGAGCCAGACACACGATAACGTGGAACCCGAGATGTCACAGGCTTCTGCAGGGGGACATCCCATCCCAGTGGGAGACAAAAGCAGAGGTCACACATAGGTTGGGGGTGCTGGAACAGACCCACGCGGAGCACCTGATTAAGTGGCACCTGCTACCACAGATGCTGGCCGTGACTAGCCCTGGCCCGAGGAGTCCAGCGCCCACAGAAAACCACTGGCCACTGAAACGGGCCGTTCTGAATTGAAAATGCAAATAAATGAATAACAGAACGCATAGCAGGAGCTCACTGTGGGCCAGGCCCTGTGGAAGAGCTCGCCGTCAATGAAATTCATTTAACACTAGGAGGTCTGCAGTAATTCTTACCATCCCCATTTTACAGAACAAAAATCTGTGAGGCAAGAGCTTCAACAACTGCCCCAGGGACCCAGCACCGTGGAGGGGCAGGCCAGGAACCGTAGCCAGAGTCCGCGCATGCTGGCCCTTCTCTCCTCCAGAGCGGCCCTGAGCCATGCATAACGGATAAGGAAGTGAAATAAGGCAGGAGGCGCCTCATCCCTGCTCCCAGAACTGGACAAACACGCTAGGGAGAAAGAACACTCTGAGATGCATTTCAGGCCCTGGCTCACTGGAAAGAGGACTTCTGATTGGGCCCTGACTGACGGGACGGAAGTCATGCAGTCTCAATGGACCTCGGTACCGTCATGGCCCTTCCATGATGGGTCACCATGTGCCAGAAGCTGTGCGTGTTCATTCACTGCATCAGTCTTCACAGCAGTGCTGTGAGATGGGGACTATGCTCCCCATTTTACAGACAAGATGGCTGAGGCTCAGAGAGGTTAAGTGACTTCACTGTGGTCACGTAGCATGAGAGAGCTGGAAATCCAAGCCCGTGACGGTGGGCATAAATCATGCTGAGTGGGGGGTATTCAACTACTTCCCCCTCCCTTGTCCCTTCCTACTCTCCCTCCCTCTCTCTCTCTCTCTCTCTCTCTATCAGCTCATGGGAAGTCAAGAGAGGTGCCTATTAATGAAGAATGAACTACTTTGCTACAATTTGCCCCAAAACAGTATGTTTAATTACCACAAACCCTTCCCCAACCAAATCACTTAATTGAATTCGGATAGCATGTTTGATGTTATATATATTATTTTGCAAGTTGGTCCTCTTTGGGGAGCGTATTGATTGAGGAGGAAAACAGATGTTCTGTAAGAGGTTTCCAGATCAGGGCTGGACCGGATGGCTGTGGAGTTGAAAGAATTATGTAGACAGTTGTGACACCAGGAGCCAGAGGCCGGGACAGGCTCCATCCTGCTCCTCAGCGAAAGGCCGCCCCGACCCCAGCGCCCACACGTGACCCCGGCACAGCTGCCTCGAGCACAGGCTTCTCGGGTCACTGTCTCACCTTCACCCAGCACCTGGTTGTGAATGTGTGTGAGAAGCAGGCACAGGGGACAGAGGTCTGGAAGAGCCGGGTCTCCTGCAGCTGATGGGGTGAGCACGGGGCCTGAAGGGATGGATAGACAGAGAGTCTCCCTGGTCTGAAGGAACTGGCCAGAACTCTTCCCAAAAAGCCCTAAACACCCTTCCCTATTCCTTTGTTTGTTGGTTTATTCAACAGATATTTGCCAGGCCTCCACTCTGTGCCATTCATGTATTCATTCAATAAAATATACTAAGTACCTACTATGTATCTTTTTAATTTATTCATTCATTCATTTACTCAAAAAACATGTACGGAAAAACTGCCATGTGCAGAGCCTGGGGCTTTCGGGACGCTCACCCACCTGGAGCTCGCAGCCCGGCACTGAGAGGAAGAAGATGTTCACCGCTGGGCCCAGCCCGGGGGTGGTGGGGGGGTGGCGCAGGCACATCAGGGCAGAGAAAGGGCATCGAGCTCACGTCGTCAGAACAGGGAGGGCAAACGTCACATGGAGGGCAGGTGCCCGGGGCAGAGGGAGCAGCAGGACCAGAGGTGTGGGCCTGGGAGAGGAAAGAGGCCAGTATGGCTGAAACTCAGAAGGTGAAGGGCAAATGCTGGAGACAAAGCCAGTGGGGAGGAGTGGGGGATGGGGTGGGGGGGCCACACCCCTGACTTTGCAGGCCCTCTGGGCTCCACTGAGGATTCCTCCCTAAGGTTGATGGGGAGCCACTGGGGTTCTGAATGGGGGAGACACACTCAGAAAGGCACTTGGAGTCCCGCATAGACAGCAGATTGGGGGGAAGGGAACAGAGTAGGTTCTGGAAAAGCAGGAAGGATGCCAGGTTCTGCACCGGACCCTGGGGGTTCAGGAATGAGTAAGACACAGCCCTGCCCAGTAGAATCCATAGTTCACTCCAAAGGCATAAAAATGAGCAGGTAGCTGCGATCCTAGGTGACCAGCACCTCATGGGGCAAGTTGATTTTTGAATTTTTAATATTATTCCTGCTTTATTTAGTCAATATTTTTATGAAAGTATAAAGAACGTTAAAGGGGAGGGTGAGTTTTATCCTTCACTCTTTCATCCACAAAAGACTCGTTAACCACCTGCTATGCGCCAGGTCCTGTGTGTTCCAAGGAGGAAACAACAACGCGCAAGGCCAGAGCCCAACAGGCCTTTCTCGGTGGCTCGCTTGTGGCATGCATGTTAGACACGTGTAACCAAGCCCTGAACTTGCCCACTTCAAGAGCAGCACCTACTGCACGCCAGGCGCCGTGTAGTGAGCTACCCTGCAGCGGGCACGGACCTGCCGCTGTCTACAACGTGAGCATAAGCCTTGCACACGAGAGCCAGACGCACGATACCGTGGAACCCGAGATGCTTCTGCAGGGGGACGTCCCATCCCAGTGGGAGACAAAAGCAGAGGTCACGCATAAGGTTGGGGGTGCTGGAACAGACCCATGGAGCAGGCTTTCAGCTGGAAGAGTGAGGAGGGTAGAGGGAAGGATTTGGGACAGGAGGACCACACGTGCAAGGAACGAGCAAAAACATCTGGGAACAGCAAATCACCTGCTCAGGCTGACGCTTCGGCTGGGAGCCACAGGGTCATGAGGGTTGATAAATAGGCTGGGAACGAGCCCGGACTGCCTCAGATGGCAGAACAAAATTGCAGGCTTTGTCCTGAAGGCAATGAGGAGCCACTGGTGCCGTGAAATGGCACGCTCAAGCCCTACTCACTTCCAGAATGTGAATTACGGCCCCCCAGCTGGGGGAGGCTGGTGGGGGGGTGGGGTGTGGCCAAGTGATAGGCCACTACCATAGCTCGGAGGAACACGGATGAAAGTGTGGCTGCAGGCATACTGGTGAGGGAGCCTGGTGCTGGAGGGGGAAGGCAGGAGGGCCTAGCCAGAGCACAGGCAGGGCCGGCTCACGTGACCTGGGTAGCTTAAGCTCCTGTCCGTTGAGAAGGATGTAAAAATGCCTGGTATGTAGTAGGTTGTTCATAGGGGTGGGAGGGAAAGGGGGAAGGTTTTGTTAACAAGTGGAGGGGAAAATGAGTCAAGAAATAGGTAGATGGATGCATGGGTTGGGGGGGTGATGAGCAGATAGTGAGTAATGGCATTTGAATATTTGGATGGATACACAACAATGTGGACAAAAAGGGGAGTAAGGGTGAGTGGACTGATGGAAGGTGAGAGTGAGCAATAGAAGGATACAAGGATGGATGGATGGATGGATGGATGGATGGGGAGGTGGGTAGATAAGTGGATGAGTGGGTGGAGGGGTGGATGGATGGATGGATGAGTAGGTGGATAGGTAGGTGAATGGCTGGATGGTTGGGTGGAGAGTTGGGTAGATAAGTGGATGAGTGGGTGGATGGTTGGATGGATGGATGATGGGTGGATGGCTGGGTGGGTGGAAGGATGGATGGACAGATATGCGGGTGAGTGGATGAGTGGGTAGATGGTTACGTGCATTGGCAATATCTCCCAGCAGAACATGACTAGAGAATGCTGGCTGATTCTGTGCAGGTAAATATATTCTGAGTTGATATACTGTTGGCCTTTTCCTTGGCTTACCTCATCACTTCCAACTGAAACCTCTTATTTCCCAGGCTTGCCCTTAGTATTCAGAAAGATTGTCTTACAGAAAGATCTGCAGTCAGGAGAGCTGGCTGATTCTAATTCTAGTTTTGCTCTCATTTGCTGTGTGGCCTTAGCTAAGCCACTTTCCCTCTCTGGGCCTCTCTTTGCCATCCATCACAATGACAGAATAGGACTAGATCGGGGATATTCACGTGCTGTCCATCCCCACATCCTCACCCACGCCTTACTAGCCAAGCTTTACTGATGTCTGAGGGTTCGTTTTCCAGGTGACCTGAAAGGATGGTGGTTCTACAGTTTAGCAAGCATCAGAATCAGCTAGACAATCCATCAGAACACAGACTGCTTGCTGGCCCTCACCATGAGAGTTTCCGATTCAGTAGGTTAGGTGGGGACCAAGAACTGGAATCTCTAACAAATTCCCAGCTGATGAAAATGCTGCTGGTCCTGGGACCCCACTTTGAGAACCACTGACACAGGGAATCCCGGTCTGCTATTTCTCTGACAGTTTGTGCCCACACCTGTAAAGGGTCCCCACGTGTGGGCGGCAGCTCACCCCATCCCAGACAGGGAGTCCCTGGAGCTGCTGTCCCCTGTGGTCACTCAGGGGCAACCCCAGACCTGGCTAGAGCGGGACCTTCATGCCCCTGCCACCAGCCCTGCTCTGCGGCCCACTGTCCACCCTCCCTGCACGGGGCGCTCCCCGCCTGCTATCTTCCTCCTGGAGCCTGTGAGAGCGCCGTGCCTTCTGCCACCCGCCGCCCTCGGAACAGCTGTGGGCTTAATTATCAAAATAACATTTTAATAGTCTCATAACTGAACTCCCTTCAAAACATGCCAGCGGAGGAGGCAGGAAGGATTCTTTTTAGCACCTCTTCCCACCCGACGTGCTAATCGGAGGCATTTAAGCTGCCAGGAGGCCCCAACGCCCAGCCCTGCCCACGGAGTACCTCCTCCCACCCTCCGTGTCCGCAGCTTCCCCACGAGGAGTGGCAGGACCCGAGCCAGAGCCCGGGATCACCATGGGGGACCCAGAGCCCCCTCCTCACAGAAGGAGAAGCCATTCATTCCTGCAAACCCTGTCATCGCTCCGGAAAGTGGATCTGCTAAGAGAACTTAGGCAATTCATTTGCGATCACCAGGGGTTTTACTTGCTTTTAACACGTTTTTTTTTTTTCTAACTTAAAAAAAATTGCTATCACATGCATTAACTCTGGCTCCCCCTTCCCCTACTACTCCATGTAATAATTCTACAGGGAGTCCTAGCTGGTATTTAGCTCCTGAGTTAAGCTCCACTAAACGAGCCGCGTACAAAACTAGCTGCACAAATCAGTGTTCTTCCCTCCCACTCGCTGAAGCCCCCTTCACTCTGCCGTTCTTAAAGTGAGCAAATGGGGCTCGCTCTGCCTGGGCCGTGCGCTAAGTGAGGAACATCTGTTCTACATTAGTCCATCTAATCCTCGTTCGGCAGCCCAAGGAGAAAGGCCTGACTGTTTCCGGGATCCTGCTTCACCCAGGAGGAGACTCAAGCCAGACAGGCTAAAGTGTTACCTGTGGTGGAAGCTGAGATGGGAAGCCAGGCTGCTGTGTTTTCAGCAAGGGCACTAGCCTACCTTCCTTGGTGTTTGCCCACCCCTGGGGGAAACTATCTTTTAGGCAACCACTTCTCAAACTTCAACAAGCGCGTGAATCCCCCAGGGCTATCTTTAAAATGCAGATTCTGGGGGCACCTGGGTGGCTCATGTCAGTTAAGTGTCTCCACTCACGGTTTCGGCTCAGGTCAGGATCTCAGGGTCACGGGATCAAGCCCACGTCTGGCTCACGCTCAGCACAGAGTCTGCTTGTCCCTCTCCCTCTGCCCCACCCCCGACCCCGGCGCGCTCTCTCTCAAATAAATAAATAAATAAATAAATAAATAAATAAATAAATAAATAAAATCTTTGTGCAAAATAAAATAAAATGTGGATTGTGGTTCAGCAGGACTAGGGTGAGGCCTGGTAGTCCATGTTTTTAGTGCATTCCCAGGTGATGGGGATATATAAGGTCAGTCACGGGGCCGCATCTTTGGGGAGCGATGCTCTAGGAGGCAGGCCTGGAGAAGGCCAAGGCCAGCACCCCCAGCATAATTAGACTGCAGCTCAGTCTCAGGCTGGTGGCCCTCTGTTGGCCAGCTCGCCGTCAGCCCAGGTAAAGGAATAGGAAGGAGCACTCTTTCAGACACCTATATCCCCAGCCTCCTTGTTCATGTGGTTTCTCCAACTCCATGCCCAGCCACAGAAGAAGAAGTTGCCTTTGCAGTCTGGAGGAAATCACCAGAACCGAGCAAATCCCTTTGGCCTTTGTCGTCTTCCCTGCTGCCCGCACTGAGCAGCTACTATGGTCTAAGACAGAACTATGGGCACACGCAACAGACGCCGTGCCTGTCCTCTGGCACACGACAAGCAGACAAGAACGACGTGCTGCCATCTAAGGCAGCTCATGGTGGAACGGTGGGGACACCCGGGTGGGAGCAGAAGCTGAGCTGGGCTGGGCTCTGTAGTTCCCCCAAGCCCTGGGGAATTCAAGTCTATTTGATACTAATCCAAATGCAACTAAAGCGACCAACAATAAAAAAGAAGGTCCTCAAGCCACCTCTGCACACTGGCTGAGGCAGGCACTGTGTGCTAGACTTGGGGACTCATTAGCCCACCCAGGTTTGGGGAAAAGGGGCTTGGGCACAGCCCAACCCTTAAGTAAACCGACTGCCGCCCATCAGAAAATCAGTCCTGTTGGAGAATGCCCAGAGACCACACATCCCACTGGCCACAGGCCCTTGCTAGTGTACTCAAGAGTCCTGAATTCAAGTCCTACCTCTGCCCTTCAGGCTGCGTAACCCTGAGCGAGTCAGTTTTCTTCTCTGAGCCTGACATTTGCATCAGGAATACGAACATAACACAGCACGTGATGGGCTTCGAGGGGTCGAACAGAGCAGACCATGTATGTATACATATTTTATTATCTATTTTCTTCATTGAAGTAAAAGGCCTTAAACTCGTTTTTTAATATAGTTTCATATCCTTCAACTAAGTGAACACTTCCTAAGCATTTGCTAAGGCCAGAACGGGGGTGGGATGTGGGGGGCGGCACAGATTAGGAGGTGGGCAAGCCCTCTTCTCAGAGAATTCAGAACTTACCGGAGAAGGTGTGCCGAATGCATATGGTGTCATGCATTAGAGACAGAGGACGGACAATATGGGAGTAAGTGATTAGGTGGGTCACATGACTCAGGGCGGACCGTGAGAGACCCAGGGACAGGCAAGCTGGGAAGGCTCTGTCTGCAGGAGGGGCGCTGGGAGCTGTCCCCAGGAACGGGGAAGATTTGTAGAAGAAAAACAATAACCACAGCAATAATAATCTCAAACCTGTACCCACTCATTACTACTCTGTGCCCATGTTGTTCTAAGGTCATTTTATTCTCACAACCACTATTGTGGTCAGCACCATTTCACTGAGGAGGAAACAGACGCAGAGGATCCATGACTTGCCCACAGTCCCCCAGCTCCTGGGGAGCGAGATGCTAGCCTAGAGTCCAGATTCTGGACCACTTTGTTCTACGCAGGCCAGGACTCCGGGGAGGCCAGTTGGGGCCAGCATCTCCCCACACAGGGGCAGAGGGGTCGGTACCCCACATGGGACATCACACGTAGAGAGCAAAGTGAGGTAGGGGCCAATATTAGAAATATAGGAGAGGTCCTGGTGGGCCGGTCCAGTTGCTGCTAGAACAGGGAGCGAGCCAGTGCAGGGGGGGCCAAGACCCCAGAGTAATTTGGAAGCCCAGCAGAAAGCCTTGTCAGCCGCCTCCCGGGCAGTCCCTGACCCTCCTTGCTTGGGGAGGAGGCTCTCTTTCTGCCCTACTGTCCTCCTAAAACCACATTTTCCTTCCACCATGCAGACACAAGAGGCCCCTCTAAGGTACAATGACGCCTCTGGTTTCTAGAGACCCAGCCCCCGGCTTTCCTGGACCAAGGCTGGTTCTCAAACACTGTGCTCACTTTGCAGTTAGGATCTGTCCCTGCTTGGCCTGGGCACGTGGCAGCCACACACACCATCAGGGGCAGAGAACAGGAGGGGAGAGGCGGCCAGCGCCTGCATTTGGAGGAAAGGCCACAGCTCAGGGAGCTCTGGGAGGGCAGGAACTGCAGAGACGTTATAACAGGATTCCAAAACCCCAGCCTTGCCATTGTCCATGGCCTTCAACGCCACCCAGGGGGCACTGTCCCAGCAAACACCCAGAGAGAGGACGGGAGCCTGAATCTTTGTCCTCAAGCAGCCACAGCCTGGGACGCCCTTGGGCAGCAAGGTCCTCTCTCCAGCCTCCCCAGCCAGACCCACTGAGGCTCCCCCATCCCGCTGCTTCCGGCTGGGGAAGGGCCTCCTTCCACTTGTTACGATCTTCATTTCCTCCGCTTCGTGCAACTGCACTTTTCAGAACAGGATATTAAGGGCAGAGAAACCGAGGGCTTTCGGGGTTTTTAGTCTCCGCTCCAGGGAAAAACAGACACTCATCCCTGTCTGAAATTGCTTCACTCTGCGAGCGTGTGGGCCGCAGGAGCCCTCCCACCACAGACGAGCAGAAAATAGAGTTTGTTTCTCCATCTCCCAGCCCCCCTGCCCCAGCCTCTCCCTGGCTCTCCCTCCTCCCGCTCTCCCTCCTCCAGCCTTCTCCCTCCTTTCTGCCTGGCGCGAGCGGCTGGAGGCTGGGGCCTCGCGGTGCCACGCGGCTGCCTGGTACCAGGGAGCAGGACCCGCGCTCGCTCTGCACACAGCCCTGGGGTGGGGGGGCAGCAGCAGAAGCCCTTCCCACTGCCTGCCGTGCCCCCTGGACCATGTGGCCTTCGAATAACCCTGCACCGAGGCCCTTCTCGGGAAAGCAGACCCGAGGACCTTTTGTTCCCTGAAATATTCAGGTTTTCAGGTCATTCTGGCCTTGCCAGCAATGCAGTGTGCTCCTGGCTTGAACAAAATCCTTGGGTGTTAAAATATTCATCTGGTTTTGGTTGGGATGGAGGTGAGGTGTGTGTGCGTGTGTGTGTCGAAGGCACACACATACACGGCTTTCCCCTCTTCCTCTGCTCCCTGGTACACCTGCCTGGTTCTACCTTGATTTTTGTGACTTCTTTTTTTTTTTTTTTAACGTTCCTTGATGGTTCCCCAGAATTCAGACAGCCAGGGACAAACACAGAGGGATGGATCCAACTAGTTGTTGCCTCTCCAAGGGAAAGAGGAGAGATAGGAGATGCTTTTTTGGATGTTAATTCAATCCAAAGCTGGACACACGAGGGATAGTCCCCCCATGCGATTCGTTCCTGCACCCCTCCTTACCCATGGCCCCACCCCTGCATCAGCCAAAATCCTGCCTACCTTCCAGATGGACCGGGTGCACACACGCCTTCTGACCAGGCCCCACTGGGGAGGACCCCTCTTGGGCCAACTGGACCAACCCCGGGGCCCTCAGGATGCTTTAATTATCTATCACTCCACCTCCTTTCCCTTTGCTCCTCTGTCCCCATCACGGAAACCTGTCAAGCGTCCACCCTGAGGACTGGGGAAATCAGCTACCTACCGGCCCCGGTCTTTAAGTAAAAGCTCAAGCTCAATTATCCCACAGACCTTGGGGATCTCTGGAGCAGTGGCTGGAGGAAGGGCTGTCAGTGGGCGTGGGAGGAGGGGTCAGGCACGCCAAGCACGCTCCAGTCCCCTTTGCAGGAGGAGCTGGGGAAACCGAGGCTGGAGAATGAGTTCTATAATGCACGGCAGTGGAGGAGGCAGGGAATCCAGCCATCCCCACTGGATTCCACGGGGGGATTGCCATGACATGTTCCCAACAGACTGAAGGGAGAGAAGACAAACACACCCTAGGGGTGGTTAGTCCTGGGACGAGAGAGGGCCTCCGCCACAGGAGGACCCACGTACAAACAGACCCACTGTAGGAACCCAACCCTTCTTCCTGCCTGGCATGCACTTGACCGGCGGGGATGTCCCTCCCCTTTCGAAAATGTGCCCCTCGCCCACTGTCCCCACCACGGACCACCCTCTCTAGCCAGGAAAACAGCCGTGGCTACCCACCAGACTCCGAGCTTCCACTCCTGCTACCTGATGGCATCACATCTGCCCAGTAGCAAGGACCATCTTACAAGCTTCCAACAGGACAATGTCATGGGCAGCCTAACGCTCCACACAGGTTTCTTACTGCAGAGAATAAAACCCCAGCTTTCGACACCACCCTGCGAGACCAGACACGGCCAGGCCTCTCTTGCTCCTTCAGAGCCACGGTGCTGGGTCCCTCCCACACCCCAGCCCCAGCGCCGCACACACCGGCGTTCAGCACCCAGATGGTGGCTGCAGCGTTTCCGGCCTCCAAGTGCTGGCTCGGCCCCAGCCTCATCACGGGCCTGGCTCCTCCTCGGCCTTCAAAGCTCAGCTTAACCAACATCCTCCCCTCCTTCCTCCATCCTCACACTAGAAACACTTCTCTCCATCTGTGATAACCCATGGGCCTGTTCACCTGCTCAGTCTTATCCTCCTCCTCTAGACTGTCAGCCACATGAAGGTGGGGGGGCGGGGGGGCGGGGGGAAGGCTCTTGCTCAGAGAGTCACTCACCAGCGCCCAGCACAGTGCCTGGAACAGAGAGGTCTCTCTACAGACGTCTGCTGAATAAATTAAGGACATGCGGCTGCCAGTCAGCTCAGAAGCAGAACTTCCCTATAGTCACAGAGGAAGACAGGAAGTCTCCACACATTCAAGACCAGCAGCAGCCAATACTCTTCCAACTTGCAATGAACATCAATCTTCCCCGCTCCCTCTTAATTCCCGATCACTTTCAGATTCGGATATGGAAGCGGCCAGAGAGACAAATGTTCCATGACGCCCCAAGAAAGCCCCTGAGGGTCTGCGTTCCGGGGTAGAGAAGTTTCACCTCCATAAAGCATCATAAAATCTCACTTCCAGGGAGCAGGCCGTGGAACCCACGCTCAGAGAGCCTCCAGGGGCCCAGGAATCCGGACTGCATGCAAACCCAGCCTGCGAGCGGCCTACGTGGGGGTCGGGGGGGGACCACCAGGAGGAGGGCGCACCCCAAGAAAGGGCAGATTGCTGCCCCGGCCGTGAGAGTCATACCAACAAGTGATTCCCCCAGTCGCCCCGGCCCACAGCAGCCCCCTGGAAGGTCTGCGGACAAAATGCAAACACGTACACCCCAAAACACAAACACAAAACAAAAGGCGAGGCAAGGACGGCTGTCTGCTCCTCCGGCCCCACGGATGCCGGCTTGCCCATGACTCTAATGTAATCAGAAGAACATTAAACATTTCTAAAGTCTCTTCTCTTTTCCATGGCTGATTAAGCAGTTGGGAACAGAGAGTTTACCGTGAAAAAAGCAAACAATTATGTGCTATCCGAGGTAAACATTACCTTAGGAATGGAAGCCGAGATGCACCGCTCCGTTGTCAGTGGGGATTATCATTATAATACTTAAAATAACATTTATAACACTTACTGAAATTACACGAATGAAGTCTGCCGAGACACGGAAATGAAATCAGCTCAATGTGTTTTTATAAGAATACTGAAATCTCTGTCCCTTGGAGGGAAGTTAGAGGCATTAGCAGTTTTTGCCTGGCCTCCATTAGCTGGTAAAATTTGAATACTGTTTCTTAGGTGAGCTCTAATCTTCTTTGAATCCTCCCAACACATTTTATCTGTAAAAAATTGTAGTTAAAAATTTAGTTTGATGGAATGATATTTAAGTGCTTTTCCTCATCTAACTCCCTGAAAGCACCCCAGAGAGTCTCCCTGTAATTTGTTCAAACGAAATAATATTTTCGTTTCCCCGTTTCTCTTTGTTGTCTTGTGTGATGAAAAGTAACATTTCTTTCCTTTCAATCCTATTAAGCAAGGCTCGAGGAATGCCAGCCACTCGATCCAAATGCGATCTGGCAGCCAGGCACTCGGCTTAAAAAACGGGGCCTGCCAAACCGGGTTTCCGTCAGGAGTTGACATGTCACCGGCCGTGGGTCCCCAGCAACGCGGCCCGAGAAATAACTGGGAAGCAAGCCGGGTGTGTCGGTTCCCTCGCTCCCGCTTTCTTTCTCAGTTGACACACTGGGGTCCTTACTTCCAAGACTTGGTCATCTGCATGTTACTCTGTCTTCAGGCCCCTCCAAGCAGGAAGGGGCACAGCAAGATCCCGATTAGTCGCCTTCCCAAACCCGTTGAGGCTCCCTTTCCCCTCTGAACCTGCACGACTTCCCTCCCTAGTGCAGCCATCAACGAAAACAGCGTCGCCGTACACAAAACTCCAACCACTCTCCAAAACCTATTACAAACGTCACCTCCTCTATGAAGCCCTCCCTAGCATCCCAAGGTATCCGAGCTCTGGTTGGGAAAGTGAGGGAGGAGTCAAGAGGAAGGGAAAATGTATACGCTTCTATGTTATTTGAATCTTTTCTGCATGCCAGGGATTAATTTTCTGATTAATAAAATAGTGAAATCCAGGGCGCCTGGGTGGCTCAGTGGGTTAAGCCTCTGCCTTCGGCTCAGGTCATGATCCAAGGTCCTGGGATCGAGCCCTGCATCGGGCTCTCTGCTCAGCAGGGAGCCTGCTTCCCCATCTCTCTCTCTGCCTGCCTTTCTGCCTACTTGTGATCTGTCAAATAAATAAATAAAATCTTTAAAAAAAATAAAAAATAAAATAAAATAGTGAAATCCATGGATGCCTGGGTTAAGCATCGGCCTTTGGCTCAGGTCATGATCTCAGGGTCCTGGGATCGAGCCCCACATCAGACTCCCAGCTCAGTGAGGAGCTTGCTTCTCTCTCTCCCTCTGCCCCTTCTTTGCTTATGCTCTCATTCTCTCTCTCACTCTCTCTCTCTCTCTCTCAAATAAATAAATAAATAAATAAATAAATTTTTTTAAAAAATATTGAAATCCATTTATGTTGATCAAAAAGATTTAGTAGCACCATCTTGAATTTCTATATTAACTCACTGAAAAGAATGCCATCACAGGAGCCAACCGCCATCACTAATTTTCAGTCTTATCAAACAACTTTCTCAATAATCCACACTCCAAATCTAGATCTGTATTGAATGACTTGCCAACATTCATCCATCAATTTACTGTATAATGAGAAATCCTCTTAAGAGGAAATTCTCTTAGTGTCCTGCTCGAAACTAAGCTCTTACTTCCTCTCTTACTTCCTCTTTCTATCCTCGGCTAACTGAACAACAGAAAGAGAGGCCAGCCAAGGGGAATTACAATGTGATTTCAGAGGCCATCCCTGGGCTATGATCTCAGGCAAAAGCAAAAGAGCCTTACTTAGCTTCTTACTGGTGGAGGGCAACAAACTGTCACGTCTTGAGGACACTGTAGCCTACTCCAGGTGATAGGTTTTCTCATTTCCTGTATGTTCCCATCTTTGGAGGCAGGAACAGCTAGAGCAATGTGGTCAAGGCTACTGACAGCACACTCATATCGGGTTCTGCTATTTGATATCAGAAAAACATACTGTGATTAGCCAGTAACTCCGCAAGTGGGAAAAAAGGTCACAGCGGCAACACCATTTCCATTCTGTACAAAATGTCAATGGATCCAAAATTATTTGAAAACAAATATACTTAGGCACAGAAACATTCACACCTCTCCATTTTATTCTAATGACATAATTGTCTTTACAAATACATGAGCCACCCACAGAAGTGCTCGCACACTATATATACATTTTACACACACACGAACCCCATCATCAGATGACTGGCCACCGCCCAGAGAGTAAGGCACGCGAGAGCGGAGAATGAGCCAAATGGACACCCGGAGCGCCAAGCTGCCCAGCATAGTGGGACTCGGCACCCATGAATAATCAATGACATTTTTTGGTCATGTTCAGGCGATTCGTCCCGGAACTATGTAAACCAATGCTGGAAACAGCAACGATTTGCCCGGAAGTTGACAATCTAAATGATTTTTGCTACTTTGTCTTCAAAGTTAAAAGCAAAATGGAATTCCCTTAAGTTACAAACTGGAGTCACAGGCAGGAGGAAGTCGCAGCCTGCGGGGCTAAGCACAGGGTCGGCCGCAGACCTGGCTTGTTCACTGGGCAGACGCAAGGCCTAGAAATAGGTTGGAATGAACTCAGATGCCCACAGGCGTTGTCTTCCGGGCTTAAAGAGTCCCTTTCTTTGACGCTGGTTTGTAGGTACCAACACTCAGATGCTCAGGGGAGGCAAATAGAGCCTCCCCGGTGCCTGCCATGGAAACGGGGGCCGGGGAGAGGGCTAAGGAAGGCTGGTGCCAGAGGGCAAGAGGAGACGTCTCCCCCAGCAGCCCCTGTGTCCCCAAGTAAGCGGGGGCATATGGAACGAGGTCTCTCGGGGCCGTCTTAGGACCTGGGCCTCGACTATGGCATGAACTCTGGCCGCTAGCTGCAGCATCCTCCTGGGGCATCCTTTTCTTTCTCCTAACACTGTTCTTCAGGCTTGACAGAGGGCAGCTCACCTTTAGTTTTCGGGGACCTTTCCAACAAGGCCGTACCATGCCATTCCCACCTCATTCTGACAGAACGGCTGGGATCCTCTCCTTGGTTTGCTGGGGGCCCCCATGACAAAATACCACAGCCTGAGTGGCTCACATGACAGAACTCTAGCTTCGCACAGTTCTGGAAGCCAGGAGGTTGCGATGGAGGTGTTGGCGCCATCGCTTTCTTCTGAGGCTTCCCTCCCTGACAGACAGACAGTCTGTTTCCCACCACGTCCCACGTGGGCTCGCCTCCTGTGGGCATGCGTGCCTACCTGGGGTGTCCGTGTGTCTACACTTCTTCTTCTCAGAAGGACACCAGTTATCACAAATTAGTGCCTCCATCCTAATGGCCTCCTTCCAATTCACTCACTTCTTCAAAGACGGCCCAGCCTCCAAATACAGTCACATTCTCAGGCTCTGCGGGGTTGGGGCTTTAACATACAAATGGGGGGGGTGTGCATGCGGGGGGTCTCTGGCTTTCCAGAAGGAAGAAGTTCATCTGTCTCATCCATGTCAGCCCCTCCACACTCCGCCATTATCACTTCGTTAGTGGTTCATCCCTTCCCCAGGCCTGTCTGGGTGCTGGGCTTTCTCAAGGCGGGGGATCAGAAATGGTCATGGAATTCCAGGGAAAAATGACACACTCTTTCCCCCCAATGCCCATGTCCAAATTACCCTTTGGCTATGGCAGAAGAGACTCGAAGTTGACCTCACCCCATCTTCTCCCAAGAACCCCTCCAGGGGACCAGGCCCAAACAGAAGACCCAGTGCAGAAATAATCTAATAATCTAGTCTGATCAAAAGGCCAGAACCACGGGTGGCCCCCACAGACCACAGACAAGGGATGGGAGGAAGGTCACTCAGGACATAGGCAAGAGCTCGGCCTCTCAGCCCCCACACGAGGAACAACCAGAACCTTCCCTCCCACTCCTGGATTTTCTCCCCTTCTCCTATCCTTCAGACTCACGAGCCCACTACCAGCCCGTCGCCCTGAACAGCCCGCCATGGCTGCCTAGTGCTGGGGGTGAGAATTTTTTGTTGTTGTTGTTGTTTAGTTGAATGCGTTTTAAAAAAATCTATTCACGTGTGAAGTGCAGCCTGCCTCAGCCACAGAGGGCATGCTTTGCGATCTGAATCGGCAAATTTGTTAACTGACTGTTGAGCCTAATGTTATACCACTATTCTGCCTCTCGTTAGCAACACAAATTACGGGCAATTAGCCGGCTGACTGTTCAAAGGCAGTTCAATTTCATGTATAAAGAGAACTATATAATGCTTAATGTATCTATCAAATGTAATAGCCCAAACAAAATTAATGATATGAATACAATGAGTGCTTATATGGGATAATTACAAGGTGTCCATCACGACACGCGTGCCATGAAGTCAGACACACAATTCAGGCAAACAGTCACCGAAGTTGTCGAGGCTGGCCCAGGCTATTTGGAGAGCGAAGTCCCCAGGCAGCAGAGTGTGGCTCAGCCTCTTCCAGCGACAGAGGCAGGCCCTGAGCGAAGCAAGGCCGTCCACAAGTCCCCGAGACTCCACTTCCTCATCTGTAAAATGGGAACAACAGTGCCTACCGCCCAGAGCCCTGACGTGGCACGACGCGAGCGAGGGACAGACAAAGAGCTCTGCAAATTCTGCTGGCCTTGACTGGAGAATGGGGGCAATACAGTCAAAGGTCCTGGGGTTACATAAGGATTTCCAAGGGGAGGCCCAGCAGACTTCTTCCCGCCAGTGTCGCTGATGGAGTCACGTGGCATGATACAAACGACACTTTGATTTAATTACCACCTTTTTTTTTTTTCTTTCCCCCTCCCCGCCTCCGGTAACTAAACATTTTCCTCTGCTCGGTATCCCTGGAATGGCGGGGCCGTTCCCAGTGTATTACTTGCATATCTATAATTAAATAATTAAGAATTGTTCAAGCCCTTCCAAACACAACAAAAGGCGATGATTATTTCAAACCCACTTTAGGAAAAGTCAAGCCCCTCTCAGCTCCATTTTTTGCTAATAGTTATGCAAGGCTGCACCGGCAGCATTCCCTCTTGCATGCCAGCACACCAATAAATTAAGATATTCCTGGCCGCATCTGCACGAGGGAAATTAGAGCATTACCTGGTCCCCGCCAGTGTGCCAGCTCCGAGCGGCAGGCGCAGCCCACGCTGGGCGACCAGCTGTCTGAGAATGTGGTGTGCGGATCACAGCTCAGAGCCAGGGGATCTCTTAGGAGGCCTGCTCTGATAGCACAACCGCCTCGCTGCAGGACTGTTCCCTTCACAGCACAGTATTCAAACACTTCTTCCGCCTCTTTCTTTCCAGCTCCGGACCAGGGAGAACCAGGACCTGGGGCCTCCGGGCTGCTCCCCGACGCCGAGACGTGCTTGGCTGAGTTTTCTTGCTCGCCCTGAGTCCTGACCGGCGAGGACAGCGGCAAGGCACTGTTTGCTGAAACCCGGGCCCCGGCTGCCCAGGAGGAGGGGCGACCTCATTCCTGGCGGGCGTAACATCGCCAAGCATGGCGTCTTTGGCTTCGATGGGGATGAGTGGCCATGGCGGAGGTTCAGACGCCAAAATGATTCCCCAGATCCTTCCCACAAGCACAAACTGATGGTCTCAAAAGGAGGCAAAGACCTATTTCCCCAGAAATGGGGATGGGGGAGGAGCAGACCCAGGCTCCAAGGGCGTGTGCGTCTCAGGGATTACAGGCAGCGTTGGACGTGTCCCTTTCAGTCTGAATCCCACACACTTTCCCCCAACAAGGCTTCCAAGACCCTGACCACGACAGACAGGCCCTGGAAAGGGTCCCTGGCTGAACAAAAGCAAAGAATGCAGTATACCGCTGGCCCTGAGGTTGGCAAACACGCGAGGCCTCCAGGATGCAGCATCTTTGGCAAACAGAGCCGGAGGCACCATGGGCGTGGGCAGGAGTGGGAGGCCGGCTGGCCAGAGCTGTCAGTTTACAGGCAACAGAGGAGCAACGGGGGTCCAGCAACTGGGCGGGGGTCATGGGGATGGGCGAGAGGAGCTGAGGCAGGGGCTGCTGTGGAGGCAGAGGATGAGGTTGGGGGTCTCTGACACCGGGCTGCGGGGGAAGGTGAAGACATTCTCAGGGCACGCTGACTTAGACGGCTAGTAGGCAGCTAGCCATGAGGATGACTGTGACAGAGAAGGAAGCCAGGGCCGAGGACCACCAGTTCAGGGGCGGTCAGATAGCCTGAAAACAAGTGTGCAGAGAGAGCTCCACAGGCTCCAGGGGCCTGAAATGACCCCAAAAGCCAGCAGCTTCCACACTCAGGAGTCACTGGTGACCCTCGCAAGAGGAGTTTCAAGGAGCATCATGCTCTTTTTAGTGCCTCCGAGTTTCTATTGTGCCCACCACCTAGCATTCTCTTTCTCTCTAATGAACTCCTAGTTATCTTTCAGAGGCCCAGCTCAAATGCCTTTCTACTTTCAAACTTCCATTGACCACTCTGTAGCCTCCCGTATCTACCTACACTCAACCAGGATAGGCAACCTACCACCTAACATTCTCTTTCTAATGAACTCCTATTCATCCTTCAGAGGCCCAGCTCAAATGCCCTTCTACTTTCAAACCTCCATTGACCACTCTGTAGCCTCCTGTATCTACCTATACATCACCAGGAGAGGCAGTCACGCCCTAACCCATTTGTACGAATTAGGCATATGCACATCCATGTGGCTACCTCTCTCGTCAGACTGGGGAGTAGGTGCTTTGTCTGCCTTGGTTCAGGATGTGCAACGCTCAACGCAAGGCCAGGCACAGAGCCGGCCGGTAAAGACTAGAAGGCACACAGGGGGATCTATGCCAATTCTCGGGCAGAGTCTGAGATCTGTGCATCTTCCCTGTAGCAGAGCGGCTGCTTCAGGAGGTTGTGTCTGGTGTCAACTCTGCAAACCAAAGAGACCAGTTACCAGAAGGCCGTGGGGGTCCTGCATGTTGTTCTCGTACTCAGTGCACCTGCGGCCTTGCAGCCAGCTCCGATCTAACACACACGGAGCCTGAGCCCCATCTGCAAGGGACAGAGCTCCCTTAGGGTCCATGAGGGCAACATAGAGTGAAAGCCGGACTCTTCTCCCCTTCTCTCCGTCTGGGCACCAGCTGTACATTGTGCTACACCCTTCTTGGCTTCAGGAGCAGGTTAAACGCCACCCAAGCTGGCCTCATCAGTGCCCAAACGCACTATATCATTCTGGACATCTTTTTGAACAATTCCAGTCTCCCTATCTCTTTCCTGATGGGAAAGTGTACTCCAGCATTTAATCATATTTATAACATGAGATGTTTTCCATAGCCATGTCTGCCTCCCAAATACGCAGAAAGCTTCTACTGGGCAGAAACAAATCCTATACCTTTCTGTATCTTCTTTAATCCAGAGCAAAGTACATGAGCTCAGTAAGCTTATTTGATAGACAAGTGCGGGCAAAGCACCCATTCACCAATTCACCACCCATGGCAGACATTGCCAATCAAGCGCCTATCTGCTAGCTCTGTGATGGATGATTCACTCATGGAACCTGATGGCTCCTGCCCGTCGGATCTGGCGGCTGCTCCCCATGGGGGAAGTGAAGTAGCTGGGAAATGCAAAACTTCCAGGAGGCCCCAAGACACAGTGTGCTTGGCTGGGGCCCCTTCCTGAGACTCTTCCCAGCCCTCTGCTGTGGAAAGCTGAAGAGGTCACAGAGAATCAGGAGAAACAAAGAGGAGAGCCACCATCCTAATTCTGTGTTTCTTCCAAGCCCTCTTCCCACTCACGGCTCCAGTCACTGGCTGCCCAAAGTCCAGAGCCAAGGAGGGGAGCCCACCGCCCTACACAGTGCCCTTCTCCAGGCTTCTGGTTGCCCACCCCGCCAAAACCAGACAAAGGGCTAAGACGAAAGGTGGGCAGCCCTGATGCCGTTCATTGGCTGCTTTTCATATTGCTTTATAAACATTCTTTCTTCCTCCTTTGCTACTTACTCTTCTCGGGGCTAAGAAACGTAGCTCAAGACCTGATCGGGGTATCACTTTTCAAATGCCCAAATCCCTGTAAAGGTTTAGTGTCTGGCTGTGTGCATTTTGCTCAGTATTAACATGTTCAATGGAGTACTTTGATTTTTTTTTTTATCTAGACGCCAGAAGCTGGTGAATATATGCTTCATAGCTTCAGATAAACCTTTTGTTCTTCTGGGGCTGATCAGCTGGTAGAGCAGCGAGAGGGAGAAGGGGAGGGGAATTCACAGGGGCTCAGCGGTTTCAAAAAGTCAAATTACCTCTGAGCCATAGCAAGGCTGATAATTTAAATGAAAAAATATATATACAGGCTGCAGCACACAACACCGTCTCTGGTAGGACTTTTAATGAAGCCCCAGTTGTGATGACACTGAAGCCGGAACGCTACAGTGGGATAATTACTTGGCTCCCACACAGCTGAGTTCCATAGATGCATTATTAACGGCACATTCCTCGCCATAACGAGAGCTGAACAGAGGTAAGCTCCGCAGACCTGGGCGTCCGCCATTAGCGGCCTGGTGCAAACACAAATGAGTGTTTTCACAAAAGCATGCAAAGGTTGTGAAATTCCCATGAATCCAGTGCTGGGAGGCGGGGAGGAGGGAGGGGGAGGGGCAGGGAGGAAAGGGTATAACGGAAATATAAATATATAGTTATATAGGTATACTGGGTCCACGCTGGCCGGAGATGTCACCTTTCCCTGCACCATGTACTTGGAGTAAAGCAACCTGGGAAATTATGGAGTCAGAACACATTGATTTTTCCGCAACAGACCCAAGCAGCAGCCCTGATGAAGAATTACGGAGGAAACGCAGTAACCTAATTCTCCTCCAGCCTGGCCCGGCCGTGCCTGCTGCCCTGAGCTTACCTGGCAGGGGCCACGGGGCCAGTGCCCCCCGACCTGGGTGCACTGCACAGCTGGGCCCCCGTTTGTCACCGCCAGGCTGCACAGCCCCCGACCCCACCGCAACCCCGGTCCCACTCCCGAGCTCCAGCCCTCACTCAGGCCACATTGTCAGGACATTGTAGGGATCGCCAAGATGGCTCAGAGTCCAAGGATCTTCTGGAAAGGGATGAACAACAGATATGGGTATTCTTGCTCCCAGTTCCCCCCAGTGAAAGCCAGGGACAAAGGGGCTGGAGGGATCCTAGGCACGTCCCCTACAGAGGCTCCAGAGCACTGGGGTGACTTAGAGGAGACGGGTGGGAAGCCGTTGCCCCGGCCCTATGCTTCCCCATGGTCCTCTCCTCGGTTTCGCTTCCCCTGGAAGCGTCTGTTTCAAGGTGACCCTGTTTCGCGAGTTAGCCCCAGCGTCCCCCGCCTGCTCACAGAACCAGGGGCCTCCCAGTAATTAACACCCGTACTTGATGAGGTCCAGCTGGCAAAGTGAAGCGATGCCAGCATCCTCCGCTCGACAACCTGGGCTCCGGCAGCCGGGGCCCCGCGAGGGCCCCTCCCGCCACGGCCATTCTGGACACCCTGTCCCCAGAGGAGAAGGCAAAAGTCACCCATCGAGCATGGATGTTCGATAAGAAGCAGTTTATCACAGTGAAAAGCTAAAACGCTCCGACGGGGAACGTAAACGGTGGCACTTCGAGAATGAAACAGCAAGAAGCCACTGGAAATAGTGGTGTAGATGTGTGTGTGCTGACACGGGAAGCCGTCTCCATCTACTGAGGGAGGGGAGAGGTCACAAAATAGCATGGATAGGATAACTCCACTTAAAACTCAACATGTGTGTAGGAAGCCACCAAAACAGGCACCACTGTCTTTGCTCTCCAAAGTCAAGATCTCGGTTAGTCTGGGATGGGTCTAGCAGAGGGGGTCCAAGGCGGTCCCCTGGGATGGAGACGAGGCCCGGTCATGGTCCAGCCCCCTCTGCATGGATGGGTCCCTTACGGGAAAACTCAGCCAGTTTATGCTTCTGACTTTTGAGCTTTTCTGTATGTAAGTTATGCATCAATAACAAGTCATTCCATATTTATTGATATGTGGACTTTTCTGTATAAATATCAGACTTCAATAAAATGTTTTTTAAAACTGTGTTTACACGTGTATGAACACACAGAGTCGGGTAAGGTAAACACCAAATTGTTAACAGCAGTTTTCCCCAGGAGATGAGATTAAGGGTGATTTCTCTCTGTTCTTTTTATTTATCAGCATTTTTTTTTCTTGCAAGGAAACTACATAAAGTTTAAAAAGATTTTTTTAAACAGAGAGGGCCAACTCGCCTGAAATTATAAGGAACACAACCAATTAGCAAGACAAATAATAACACCCACCACCACATCATCATCTAGTCAGCATATAAAATCGCTCAAAATGCAGTTTGGGACCTGCTCTGCCTGAGCCTTCTCGATGTGGCTCTCCTAGAAAAACGGAGGCAAAATTCCTCTGCAGAAAAGTCCCTTGCGGAGTGAATTGTTTTTCCCCAGCCTGGTCCAGGAGTAGTGTGAACCAAAACGTAAATAAACAGCGGTGTACAGTAGTTCATCACTGCAGAGCTTACGCTGGTCACCCACACAGGCCAGGAGCTGGCCACGTGTGCTTGGAGAAGAGTTAGACAAAAGAAAATCACACGGGAAGTTCCGACCCACTGGACAAAGGTGTGCGATGCCCACCCACCACCGCCCCCCGCCCCCGCCAACCTCAGCCAGAGCCCACCCGCCAGTGGAGGTCCCCTCCCCTCCCCCGCACCCCTCCTTATTCATTTCGGATCACTGTGTAACATATCCCTCTAAACCCCTCCATTCCCTACTTCGTGCAATTTCCCGCTGATGCTCAAAAAACAGGTGAGAAGACATAGAAGGTTAAGCAAGATGTCAGAGTAGAAACAGCTCGTGGGGAAGAAGCTGGTCAGCCAGGCAAATTATTCACCTGCCCCCCCACCCCAGCCCAAACCCTTATCTTTTAAATACCTAACCAAGATTTATTTAGAGGAGACGGGGAGGTTGTCAGGGGTAGCGAGTAGAAGGGGGGACCCCTGGTGGTGGCTGCAGCCTGTTGGATTCTAACCCCAGCAATCCAGTTCAGAGACCCCAGACTCAGCCTCATATAGCAGAACAAAAGCCCTGCGGTTCATAGACCCCACCGTAGAGGGTGACAATCAGCTCTAGGCCCTGCCCTTGCTGGGACTTCCCGGGGACCCTCCCTTCCAAAAGTCTTGCCTGGAGATGCTTCCGGTGGGATTGTAGCACCTCCCAAAGGTGTGCTCCCAAATGCAACCAAGTCACCGTCCCTCTGTGCTTTGGCTTTTCTGAAAAGTGGAAAATTTACATCTGAGCCCTAGCCTGTTCACGGAGGGAGGGATGGTCCTGAGACCACGGGCTGCTGGTGTGGCACCTGGAGGAAGGCAGCTTCCTTTGAAAAGGGGATAGAGGTTATTTAGCAAAGCACCAGGAAAAAAATTACTTCCTACCAGAGGGGAGACCAAGAACTTTGCCAGGGGCTTAGAGACGGCAGTTTCTGTCTGTGGTGCTCTCCCAGCTCCCTGCTGGAGGAGCAGTGAGCTCATCGTCAACCCAGCTGAGGAAGGCCTCCCAACAGTGCCCAAGGGGCCCCAAGACGCAGCTCCCCACACCTCTGCAGGAGATCGGTATGAAATGCTGTCCTAGATTACTGGGGGTGGGCCCAACCAGCAGAAGAGAACCCAAAAACAAAACCACTAGCGGGGTAAGGCACGTCCCTCCCCGCAAACCATCTGGCCCTCAGCAGAGGGACAGGGGGCCTCTAGGCAGAGGCGCCGGCACTGGCCTCTTCCAGCCATGAGAAAGGGGTGTTTTCTGGCTTAAGAACCAAAAGAAGCAAACTTCTTCTTACAGATTGCTCTGGGTGTTCTGAGACCAGGGTCTAGTTGTCTCTTTCTTTATTAAAAATTCCACACTTCCCTTCCCTTTGGAACTTCCTTCCTACCTCTTCTCTCCTCCCCTTTCATCAGAAAGTTTGGTGGAAAGAAATGGCCACACACACCTGCACCAGCACAACCAGCAATCTCTGTGCTGGGTGTGGGGGAGTCCCCCGGTCTCTCCCAACGAAGAAGCCAGTTCTACAGAGGGGTGCTTCTCTCTCACACATACACACACCCATACACTCAGATTCAGAAACACACGGACACACAGCAGAAGGGGCTGCTTGTCATTCACACACCCACGCAAGTCATAGAGACATACACAGACAGCACAAAACAGGAATAACCCGGAGAGCCACATACGTAGCGTCAAACAAATATACAAGGGCCACGAACACACCCAGACCCAAAACACATAAACACACCCACACACGTCACAGGCACTGACCGTCCCCAAAACCACACACACACACACACACACACACACACACACGTAAATGGAAGATTCAGCAACAACCCCACAGGCGTGCACGTGTGGGGACCCTCTGCTGAACAACAACGGTAACAACAAATCCAGCCCCCAGAACCCAGCCCCCAGGCTGGGGGACAAACCGTCGGTTAGGGTTGTCAAGCAGATTTCTCAGAAAAGCCAGGAGGGCAGAACGGGCTGGTTATGGCAAAACTGGACTAAGCGTGCTGGCAAGGCCAGAAAAGGCTCTTCCAGAACTCCTTGGCGGCCTCTTTCTGGTTGGGGTCCTTAAACATCTGGCCCTCCCTCCCCACCGTGGCCATTTCCGGTAGCCTGGACAGGAGGACCCTGCCCTTCCCTGCTGCCAGCCCGAGGGCAGGGAGTGATCCGGGCGGGTGGGAGTTGAGGGGGGCTCTCTCCTGTCTCCTAAATCTCATTTTCCTCCCAGATGAGGACTGTCCAAAAGAGGGACTTAAGAAGTTAGGGTTTCCGGGGCGCCTGGGTGGCTCAGTGGGTTAGGCCGCTGCCTTTGGCTCAGGTCATGATCTCAGAGTCCTGGGATTGAGCCCCGCATCGGGCTCTCTGCTCTCTCGGGGAGCCTGCTTCCTCCTCTCTCTCTGCCTGCCTCTCTGCCTGCTTGTGATCTCTCTGTCAAATAAATAAATAAAATCTTTAAAAAAAAAAAAGAAGAAGAAGTTAGGGTTTCCTTGCTCCCAGGCTACAGATGGGATCTCACAGGGACCAGCCAAGACCGGGCGGGACATGCCTCGCCGGCTGCAGACATAAGGTGAGCGCAGAGATCAAATCTTTATAAACCCCAGGACTAAACTGACCTCCCGACAGCCCCCTTGGTCCTGCCAGAATCTGCATTCTGCAAAAGCGCTTGGTAGCATCTTCCTGCCACAGACCCCCACTCAGCCCGTCTGACTTATACCCAGAGCAGAGACTCTAATATTCAGCGCTCCACTGGCCACGATTCATGGCCAAGAATCCTATTGAAAAAATACCGATCTACCAATACCCCTATCCAACAATGGGCTAACAAAATATTAATCTTTGCCCCTCTCCGGTCCTCAGCCGGTAAATTAGGGAATAAACTCCAACACCGAACCCAGTTTCGCTCATCTGGAAACATCCACCAAAATAGCACCAAACTTTCACAGCCCGCTCGCTTCCTGGAAAATAAACATATCAATTGTCTTTTTAAACCTCTATAGTATTTTGTCAATATTTTTTTTATTACAGCAGAGAATGTATAAATATTTTATTATAAACCAAAGACCTAAAATAAACAGTTTAGTAAATAGTTATTACATTACAAGGAAAAACATCTGCGGAAACTGCTTTCCATGTAATTATTCTTGCTATTTTACATTAGCGCTCAACGTGAATTTCTTTGGCACTAATGTTTCACTTGTTCTAAATCTTCCTCCTTGTTGCTATTATTAAAATCTTAAAAAGGTGCCAAATCTTAAATGAAGAAAAAAAAATGATTCACTAGAAATTATTCATATCACAGTGAGTCGCTACTAAACCTGGCAGGGGTGCGGTATTTTCGGTGAAATTAACATAAAATATACAACTGCAAATTATCCAGGAAATAGCTATGTTCTTTACGGCATGCTTTTACATTCGGAAAAAAAAAAAAAATGCTCTCCTTCTCCATCTCACACAAAGCCACAGACAGCTCCACTCGGGCAAGTTTTAAAGGGAACGTAATAGATTTGTCAAAGGAGCACGGGCTTTGAGAAACAGACAAACAGCTCAGGGGTCGATCAGCCTTAGGTAATTACCAGAGACAACGTCAGAAACGTGGGGAAGGCAAGAAAAACAGCCAGCAGCTTTCTTCCCCCTCAATTTCAGAGAATGTATTTCCTCTTACAGGCCTCGGCTCTGTCTCCTAAACACAAGAAAAACTGTAACACCATGTAAAATGCAAATCTCGCTGTAAATATTTTATAAAATTGTTGCATACATCCCAAAAGCTATAGGTCTTAATTGAGAGCAGGCGATTTTTCTAGTCAATATATGGAAATGGAAAATGCTAATTTGTGTTTTTCTACTTATAAAACACCCTGGAGAACAGCAAGCCACAAATGCACTCACTTTAATATTATAAATATAATTTGGCTCCCTCTTTACCATCCCCACAGCCCTGGCTTTTATCTCCCTGTGGCTGCAGGAGGAGAGATGGAGAATCGCTTTCACAGCATTGGCCTGGGAAGGCGGCCTCGGTTGATGACAGGGGGGACATGAGGCACAGAGCTGGGTGCCCCCACCTCTACCAGCTTCCCCTCCCCCTGGGTACTGGCAGGCGAGGGCCGTCCAGTGTCGGTGCCCCTGATGGCCAGAAGCAAGCATGAAGGCTGGAGCTCCTCCCTCCCCTGTTGGGCCCGTTTTGGCTCCGTGCTCCCTCTGGGCGGGGAGACTCCTCTAACAGCCATCCCTAGAGCAGCCAGGATGCACAGGGGTGACTAGCAAGATGGCCGGAGCACTCCAAGTTGGGAATGCCTGTTTCCAAACTCCCAAGAGAGATGAAGGCCTCTGCCAAGGCTCCCGAGAGCCTGCCCTTCCCAGCAAGGACAGCCCAGCTCCCTCAACCGCCCACAACCCACCCACCCACCCCCAACGCAGGGGCTTTCCCACCTAGAGCTGTCCTGTCCTCTCCATCAGGGCTGCTGAGCCCTTGAAACGTGGCTGCTCCTCACGGAGACGTGCTGTTAGTGCAAAGCACACGGCATATTCCACAAGCTTGGTGTGACATTACGAATGTAAAAAAATGCTCATTGGGGCGCCTGGGTGGCTCAGTGGGTCAAAGCCTCTGCCTTCAGCTCAGGTCATGATCTTAGGGTCCTGGGATGGAGCCCCGCATCGGGCTCTCTGCTCAGCGGGGAGCTTGCTTCCCCCCACCCTTCTCTGCCTGCCTTTCTGCCTACTTGTGATCTTTGTCAAATAAATAAATAAAATCTTTAAAAAAAATTTTTTTTAAATGCTCATTAATTATTTTTTAAGTTGAACGTAGAGTGCAATCACAGTATTTTGGATATACTGGGTTAAATAAAAAATATTTCTTCTGTTTCCTTTTACTTTTTTTCAGTGCAGCTGGTAACACATTTAAAATTACACACGTGGCTCAAATCGGATCTCCCTCGGACAGCATGCTCTAGAGAACACTCTGGTTTGCTGCGTAAAGCCTGGGTTGTGTGAGCATGTGTGGACACGGCTCTCCTAGAAATCATACAAATGGGAGGTCCCCCGTATTATGATCCCGGAACCTTACAGGCCTCAGAGTCTGGGACTCTCTGATTCCATAAATCCATAGCTCTACAGTTCTAAGAAAGCACTGCATGCTAAAGAGATTCTACACTATTCCTTCCCAGCATTTAACAAAAGCTTTACGATGGCAGTCGTGACCCTCTGGCCCTGGTCTTGCCTGCTCCTCCATCAGAGCGACCTCAAATACTCGGCGATCACAGCCCCCCCCCCCCCCCCGCTCCTGGGCCCCACACAGCTCAAGGCGCCCACCCCACCACCCCCACGAGGCTCCCCAGTGACTCCAAGGCTCCCACCCCACTACCCCCACGAGGCTCCCCAGTGACTCCCACCCTCACTGACTCTCCCCTGCCCAAAATTCGGAAGGGGCCTGTTGAGGAAGTGTGCCAATCACGCACAGCCTTTCTCTGTGGGTTACCTTCTTTCTAGAAACTGTTCCTCAACTTCTCAAACTCAAACAGCAAGGAAGCAGAGAGGCTGGTGAGAAGGACCTGGTTAGAGTCAGGTAGCCTGGATGTAACTCCAGGCTGGGCCCCTTCCTAGTTGTGTGGGCTTAGGTAGGTTCCTGAGCCTCTCCTTGCCTCAATTTCCTCATCTGTCAAATGGGACCGAAAACACTGACTTTATACAATTTAGGGAGAAAGTTGAAATCATGCATGTAAGATGTCTGGATATAGTACACATTGTAAACAGCAGCTCTTATTATCTTTTTTTTTTTTTTTTTTAAGGATTCATTTATTTATTTGAGAGAGAGAGAGCGGGAGCATGAGCAGGAAGGACAGAGAGGATCTCCAGCAGACCCAGCACTGAGTGTGGAACCCAATGCGGGGCTTGATCCCATGACCTAAGAGGATGACCTGAGCCGAAGTCAAGAGTCGGATGCCTAACGGACTGCAGCACTCAAGCACCCCAGGTTCTCGTGATTTTTCCATTATTGTCATTTTGGTCATTTCGTTTTGTCATTCTGGAGTTGTCCCATGACGCAAAGCCAAGTCCTAGGGTGCCTGGAGCAGCATTCCTGGGGCAGAGGCAAGGTAGGGGAGCCGATCTCAAAGCCAGAGTGTAGGGCTGCATAGAGGTGCAAGGGGGAGTGCCCAGAAGGTGTTCCAGCCCGCCGTTAATGATAGACAAGGCAGCACCCAGACGCGGGCACGGAGCTGGGCAGCATATCTCACTGCACAGTAAGCCAGGGAGCGGGGCCCATGCTCTCCAGAGGTCCAGGCACCTGCCTGGAAGCAAGGCTACACTGTGGTTAAGGAAGCCCCAGCTTCTGACTCCACCCTGGGCACCTCAGGCTGAGAAGAAACCCCTCCCCAGACATGCACATTGCGCGTGCATACATGGGCCTGCACACATTCGGGCTTGTTTGCCTTTGAATTTGCTTACAGATTAGAAAGAGAGCAAGAAAGGAAGGAGGGAGGAAAGGAGGGAAGGAGAGAAGAGAAATGGAGACACACACCCATTGGACCCTGTGCAATGGCAAACTTCAATGATCCAAAGAAAAAGGCTAAGGATCACTAGGCAGTCTTTACAAATCAAGGGAGCACGTCCCCACTGTGTTTGGTGCACAGAAGTACATGTCCGGGGGAAACCAACTGATAGAAGAAGAAGGTCCAATCATGGAGTGCTGTTTGATGAGCTGAGCAGTTCGTAGCAGACACTCGAATCCCCCTGTTTCCACAGATAAGTCAATCAAGACTCAGAGAGGGCGATGAACCTGCACCAGGTCACACAGCAAAGGAGTGGCGGGGTCAGATCTGAAGCCAGACTGTGAAACTTTTGAGCCAAGACTCAAACCCCATAGGCCCGGTGGAAGGCTGGGCTCAGGCCTGGAGTCTGGGGTCCTGGACTCAACTCTCGTTCAGGCCTCCCTGCCTTCATGACCATGATCCTGACCTCATCTTCCATACAGAGATGTGGCTAGGGCGGAAAAACTGGATACATAGCACATTCGGGCTTGAAAAGCCCCCGCACGTTCATTCTTCTTCTCATTACCAACACCCACTAAGTGCCAGACTCAGGTCCGGGCTCTGGGTGGACAGGCCGGGACGAGGCAGAAAAGGGCCCTGGTCTACTCCAGCAGTAAAGGCAAACACGAAGCAGACCTACAAGCAAGTAAATGAGATGATGGCAGAGGGCGAGAAGCACCATGAAGGAAGGAAAACAGAAAGGCAGAAAGGAGTGCGGAGGTCGGAGTGGGGGTTGTCGGCCCGGCGAGGAGTGACACATGAATGGGAAGAAGGCAGCCGCACGAGACCTGGAGAACACTCCACGCGGAGGGCACGGTTGGGCAAAGGCCCTCAGTGTTCCAGCACAGCAGAAAGGTATGGCTAGAGAGGGGCAGGCAGAGGGGTTGCGAGATGAACCGGTGGGGTGGGCGGGTGGGCGGGCAGGTGGGACAGCCGCCCAGAAGGACTGCCAGGCTACCTCCCCACCCCCCCACCCCTGAGCTGCACAAATCCCTCCCTCCTGGGCCCACAATTCCCCTCCTGTCTCTGCAAGCAACGGCGTGCAGACGACCACCGCAGACCCCGCGGCGGACGAGACCCACCCCAGAGGGTCCCCAAAGCCCCGTTCGCCACAACCCGAGGCCAGGAACACCCAAAACAACCAGCAGCCAGGGAGCCCACGGCGAACCGGGATGCGTTCACCCAGGAGGCTGCAACACGGCAACAGAGAGGAACGGACCCCAGCACACAACGAAATGAACCTCACGGACCCAGCACGGAGCTAAAGAAGCCAGACACAAAGGCGACAGCCTGGAAGGTTGCCGGATGCGACACCCAGAAGCAGGGCACACTAATCTGACGGCAGAGGTCGGAAGTGTGGCTGCCCTTGGCAGGGAGCTGGCTGGAAGGGAGCGAGAGGGGGTCCGCAGGGGTGGGAGGATGGGCTGCTTGTGGACACGGGTGCTCATTAGGCAGACATACACACGTGCAAGCGCCATCCACACACAGACCTATGTGCGCGCGCGCGCACACACACACACACACACACTCAGGGGCCCTTATGGTGTCCAAGTCCAAGTTCAGCCTCACTCTCCAGGAGGCAAGGTAGGCAGATCATCCCCACCCCTCAGGTGGAGTGGCTCCCACCCTGTCCCTGGGTGACGCGAGTCCTCCCTGTGGGGACATGCTAAGTTCATGAAACCCTGCAGGAAGACACCCCAAAGCGAGGCCAGCAGAACCCACAGCGCCCTAAACAAAACTCAGGTTTATAAAATCTGGGTCAGACGGACAAAATTCTGGGCAACTTCTTGGCCCCCCGGTTCTCTAGGCCAAGAAGTGGCATGAGAAGCCCCAGGGCGGTGGAGACGAGGCCAGGCTGGTCGGAGGCCCAGCAGGCAGTCGTGAGCCGAGGCCCCCCTCCCTCGCAGGGAGCAGGAAGGGAGCCGGCCGACATTTATTACCCGCCGGTCGTGAGATTGACTGCAGGCCTCCTTTGCCCACACTGAGCCATTAGCTCGTAATGGCCCCGAAGGCTCCCTCGGCCACAGACCCAGGCCCGAGCGCTCAGGCTCCGTCACCAAAGATACTAATGACTACCACATTGCCGAAATAAATCATCATCGCTCAGAAGGGGCTCCGGCCGGCTGGCGGCTTCCAAACTTCATTTCACGAATTTCCCCCTTAATACTCAGCTGCCTCGGCGAGGGGGTTCTTAGGTGGACACACCATCAGCACGTTTCCCTGCCACGGTGTTTATAAAGAAAAGAAGGAGGAAAATGGTGCGGGGGGGCTGCGTAATTAATCTGTGCAATGACATTGCACATTGGTGAGAATTTGGAGAAGGGAGCAAAATCCACCCATCCCCCTCCATTGGGCTTTCCCTCGAGAGTGTGACGGTCCAGACCTGGCAGCCAGAAGCGCCCATGAAAGGCAGCTGGAAGGTATGTTCCAGGGAATGCTCTAGAAAGATGATCCATGAATAAGGCGCCCTATGACCATGTGCAGGCAGGTTGGTGTGGTGGCTGAGCACCCGGGGTCCACAGCCAGACCGGCCAGGCTCTCACCCTGGCTCTGGCTCCTGCTGGCTATGTGGCCTTGGGCAGGCTGCTCTGCCTCTGTGTTCCTCAATTTCCCCATCCATAAAATGGGCAAATAAGGGTATCCCTTGGGGGGGTTGATGTGAGAATTAAGTGGGAGTGAAGTGCTGCTTGCAACAGGGCCCGGCACGCAGGTGAGTGATCCCTGTGATCCCCACGGTGACCGACAGAGTGTCCAAACTCCATAAAGACAGGAGGAAACCCAGTTAACATGGTGACAGGTCCACTTGCTCCCATTCAGGCATGTTATAGTGGCGGTGACTCCTGAAAGGGGAAATGGTTTGCTCAAGTCTCAAAGCACGTGGGGGGAGAACACTCTGAAATCCAGGCCTCCTGTCTCCCAGGCTGCATCCCTTCCCCCAAAGACCCTTACCCCACAGCCTCAAAGGCAGCACTCTCTGCAAACATCAGCCACACGGGGACCTGTCCAGAGCAGCTGTGAGCAGACCTCTGAGTCCCGGAGAATGTTCCAGGCTTCTGTCTGGACCCAGCTGCCCTGTGGGTCTGCCCTCAGGCTTTGAAAACTGAAGGTGACCCTTGGAATCACAGAAGCATCTGGAGAGAATCCTTCCAGCCTGTCCGCCTTCTTGGGGAAGGATGGAGCTGGAGTCTTACTCCTGGACTCTGGGAGCTACCCTAGACCTGGACTGCCCTCTTCTCCCTCCTTGGCAGCCCTTCCCCTGGCATCCAACCCACCTCTCCGGCTAATCTAGAGTTATCACTCCATAAACCTCAGCTCTGGCCATGAAGTCTTGTGCTAGCTCTTAATCAACTCTGATCCTGCCAGTGGGTCTCACACAGTTGGTGCTTAATTATTGTTTGGGTGGGATTACATTTCCAGGCCATAATGTGATCCCAGCATCAGCTTTCCCAGCTTCCTGTCCTGGAATAGAAATGTTCTGTTCTCAATCTTACTCCCTAGAGGCCCCAAAAATAATAGAGAGAAGGGCTAGAGTCCAGTTCATCGCTGCCTCTGCCAGGAAGCCCTCCCTGACTTCTCCAGGACGCCTGCTTCAGCACCCCTTGAACACTGATCTCTGACCACCAATCCCACTAGCCAGCACATGTCCCAACCACCCTCACCCGCAGTCCCACTGCCAGGCCCTTGAAGGCAGGGTCCGATGAGGACTTGCTCATCCTTCCCCCTCCCCCTCCAGCATGGAGTATAGAGCTGGGCCCTGGGACGTTATCAAAATCCTAAATGCCCACAACCACAGCAACCCAGCTCAGGTAGGGGGCGGAGGTCAGGGGCGGTTATGCAGGACCAGCTGGATGGGCTGGCAGGTCTCCAGACCACAGTGAACCCTGAGAGGCTCAGGTGGGTGCTGGTTTCAGCGGGACCTTCCACCTCACCTTACGTGGAAGCAGCCCCAAGCCCCAGCCCCACCCAAGGGGCCACCTGCGCAGGAAAACAAGGCCCCAAGCAGGAGGCTCCTCGGGTTGGGTTTGGACCAAATTCCTTCTCAGCGGCCGTACATTTCCAGCATACAGGAATTGCTCCTGCCGATTCAAAACCAGGTCAGAGAAAACCGTCTCTCGTTTCCGGCAGGGGTGAGCGTTCCTCCCGGGGAAGGGCTCCGCAAAAGTCTCCAAACCGAGCACGAGAGACAAGTGGGAACCAAGCCTCATTCCCTCGGTGGCCCCGCGGCTGCCAAAATTACTGACAAACTGACCTACAAAGAGAGTTTCTATTTTATGAGCAAACCCCAAAGGTTAACAGCGGAGCCGCCGGCAGGCGATGAGCACCGAGGAGCGGAAGCTTCCCCAGCAGCACCCGCATGGAGTCCAGGCACCTCGGTTTCGCAGAGAAACGTGTCCCTGAAATGCCAAGGAGAAAGGGAGGATGGAAGGGGGAGGTTCCAGAAACCTGGCTAGAGGGAAGAATGGGGACGTGAGGACGCTGCCCACTGCCAAGTGGCCTCCTCTCTGTCTCAAAGTTCTAGATGACTACCACTGCCAGGGGCTGGCTGTAGTGACCTCTGCCGGGCTGCCCTCCAGGTCACAGTGTGTGTGGTGTCCCCTAGAGTTGTGCAGTCTACAACCTGCACAGCCATACTCTGCGGACCTGAGTCTTACGGGGTTCCTGCCTCTCAAAGCACCTTACCCCTAGCCAGTGCTGGTTTCATGGGCATGCAACCTGTGTGGTGGTCTGAGGGCCTGAATTTAGAAGGGCCCGCACTCGGTTGGTATCCCGCAGTTGCTGAAATTGTTAATTTCCTAACATGGGCTCTGCATTTTCACTTTACACAAATTATGCACGTGGTCTTCCCTCCATGTTTGAGAGCACCACGGCAGTGTGGACATAGGAGAGATGAGCCATTATCCAGAGAATTCATCACTGAACAATTTATATAAAAAAGTAAGAAAATGTCCAGCCCCTATCCTTCCTCATCCTCCAAGTGGTCCAGATGTGGGCCTACTTCGCAGGCCTGTCAGGAGCAGAGGGAGGGCGAGAGGGGTTCCAGTGATGGGCCAGGGTAAGGGGCTGTCAGAAATCTCAAGGCTTGTACCCTAGTGCAGGAAGAAGCTTTTGATAGCAAGAAACCCATTGGAGACTAAAGGCCCTTGGGTTTTCTCATATTATACTGATGTCAGAGCTGCAAGAAAATCTCCTGATTTTTGGCAGAGGGTGAGTAACAAAAAGCAGGTCAGAGAACACATGCAGGCAGGCAAGGAAACAGGGCCACCATCAGCCACCCGTGGACTGGGCACTCCAGTCCCTCACTGCTGACCCTCCACCCCGACCCGAGACACCAATCAATCGCCAGGGACACTCATGAGATCTGCCAGCGACCTGGGACAGAGCATCTGCCCTGTCTAGAAGACGATCCCAGGGTTCACAGAGGTCTGGAGACAGGCCTGACACAGTTCTCCTAACTCCAGCAACAGCGCACAGTGTGAGGACAGACAGGACCAGGACAGCGTCTTCTGCCTTCCCCGTGAAATCTTACACAAACACCACCATACCGAGCAGAACTCAGCAGAGCTCCTCCCTAGCCCCACGTCCTACCCTCTGGGCCTCCCCCTGGTTCAGGCCCCCCAGGGGCACCTGCATGGGAGGCCAGGCTGCTCAGAAGGCTCTCTGAGGACCAGTGATGCATTGGCCTCTTTTCTGGCCTCCATCAATAGTGAATGCCCATGACAGCCCTGGAGGGGCCCCAAAGTTCACTGTATCGCTCCATCCATGCAAGGAGCATCCCGAATTTCTGCAGGGCTGTGGCCCCTTTGAAGGACACAGGGCCACAGTCAGCAGCAATTAGAGCTGACCCTTCCATCCTCAAGCCTCAGAACACTGTGCAGAGACTCCCCCGCGTCTGACCACCAGCACCACTGAGCACACGCATCTGCCCGGCTGCTTGCTGGGCGCCCATGACCACTGCACTCGTTGCTGTGAGCACAGCAGGACACTCCCCCCGCTACTGTCCGCCCAGCACCCCGGCTGGTCCGCATCACCACCTCCAGGGAGGACACCATCTGAGTATGAAAGAGCCATGACAAATAAAGCCGAACAAAACCGCACAAAGGAGAGCAGGGATAAAGTATTATTAGTTTCCCCAAAAATGTATTGTTTCTACCCTGGTTGTTGCCTGGTTTGATTTACGGGCCCCCAGTGCCCACAACAGCCCACTCTTCTCTCCACGAGCCAGCAGACTGGAGGGTCCCAGACATAGCCTTGGCCCTGGGGCCAGGCCACAGGCTCCCAGAGGCCCAGCTCCAGGGTTCCCACCAAGCTCCTGGACCCACCACCAGCAGAGGCAGTATAGACCAGAATTTCCCAAACTCCCAGACACGGTGTCAGGTTATCCAGAAGCTTCCAGCTCTGACCTTGTCTTGGCTTCTGCAGAGCAATGGGCTCCTCCAAAACACTGTTCTTAAAAAAGAACTGAGCCTGCCCCAACTCCTCCCAGTCCCAGAGCAGACCCTCACGGGCCAGGACAGGACATACCCTCGGACCCGCCTCTGGAACATGGCAGGTTGGGGCAGGACCACAGACCCTCCCTCGGAATAATTAAGGTATTTTTAAAATAACTGAAGCCCGCTGCTCAGCACCGAGCCCGGGAGCCCGGGAGCAGGGGCCAGGTGCCTTCCTGCCGACACTCGTCTGTTAAGAAATGGCCATATATCCTGCAGAAGAAAGTTCTGGCTAGGGCCAGCGGGGCTGCCCAGGGCAGGTGCTGCGGAGAGGCAGCGGAAACCGAGCCCGGGGTGACGGGCGAGGTCTGTGCTCAGCTCCCCACTGCACACAGGCCTGCCTGGATGCGAAGTAAAGCAGAGAAGTGCTAATAAACCAACTTTCCAAACTGTCTCACACCCCAACCGTGAGGAGCAGCGGAGTCCCCCGCGAAAGGCGAGTTCTCGGCCTTGGGCTGGTCACAGGACAGCTCAGAGAAACATAGGCAGAACCCGGGGCTGGGGGCATCACAGGCCATGAGGGACGCGAGTGGGTGTCAAGTGGGGTCTGAATGCGGGAGACAGAGCGCTGTTGTCGCAGCCACAGGCCTGGGTGCCAGGACACCAGCACGGTTGTCACAGGGGAAACCAGGCAGCTCCTACTCAAGTTGTAAACAGAACGCAGACTGTGAACGGTCAACTGGGAGGTCAACGGTCAAGGGAGGGCACCCCCTTCCCTTGGGGGTCAGAATAGAGCCAAAGAAGGTCGTCTTTGGGATTCTGTCTTGCACAGCAAGGGAGCACCAGTGATATCAACCACACCACGTCCGGTGGGGGGCGGGGGGCAGGGGGACAGGCACAGAAGGGGCCTGGGTCCGGGGACTGATCAGGAAGAAATGAGATGGACCAAGAGAAGGAGGCTAGAGCCGAAGGAAGCGGCCTGTTGGCAAGCACATGGCTAGAATCCCATAAACTTGCCGCAGGGTAGAAAGAAAAGGACTAAAAAATTCGGTAGTAAGCAGAGGAGCTGTGCAAAATGTATTAACGACAGGTGCATGGGGCCTCACCAAACGGCTTCATTTCCAGTGTCACCCGGCGGCCCCTGACGGACCAGGAGTTCTCTTCTTGCGCACTGGATCTAGGGGAAGGGTCCAGGCACTGGGGGAGGAGCTCTGGGCAGGGAATTCAAGGCAGATACTCCTTGCCAGCGGCTTAGGAACATCGCAGTATTTTACCAAACAGTCTAGTTACGGTATTGGTACATGACAGCTAAGCATCTGCCCTCTACCAGGTGCCCGGACACAGGGTCGTTTATGGGCCCCCGGTGCCATGGGAGCCCACCCTCTCTCCCTGTGCCAGCAGACTGGGCGTTCCACACACAGCCCGGGCCCTGGGGCCAGGCCACGGGCTCCCAGAGGTTCCTGCCAGTCCCCTGAACCCACCACCAGCAGAAGCAGCATAGACCGGAATTTCCCAAACTGCTCTGTGGATACAGATGTCGGGGGGCGGAGGCATTCCGCGACTACACAGACTTCCAGGCCCCTCCTCTGGAAACCGTGACTCCTGGGCCAGGTAGGGGGCTCCACGTGTCAGGTGAGTGGAGGAATGAGAGGAGATGGAACTTGGGTGTGCACCAGCCTGGCTTGTGTTCACCCCAGTTTCTGGCCGTCTGTGTGATGCCGGGCAAGTGTCTGCCCCTCTCTGAGCCTCAGCTTCCAAATGGGTCAGGTGGTCCAGAAGCTTCCAGGTTGAGAAAGGGTGAGGAATATCTTCTAACTACCCTTTTATTCATTCGTTCATTTATTTTGAGGAGCTGCACTGTCCCCATCCCAGAGACAAGATTCCCTAAGCCTCGAAACGGAGAAGTAGAGAGTGTGCATACTCTGCACACACCATTCAAACCTGAGCAGGATCCAGGTCGTGGGGGTCCTGCAAGGGGTACGGACCCAGGGTCATGGGCAAAAAGCACTGAACCGCCCCAGGAGCAGGAGACAGACCCAGACGTCAGAAACCAGACGTTGATCCTGATACTGCAGATAGAAGCCCCAAAATGTTTTATTTACTTATTTTTTTTTTTTTTTAAGATTTAATTTTTCAGAGAGAGAGAGAACACAAACAGGGGGAGCTGCAGAGCAAGAAGGAGAAGCAAGCTCCCTGCTGAGCAGGGAGCCCGATGAGGGACTCGATACCAGGACCCTAGGATCATGACCTGAGCCAAAGGCAGACGCTTGATCAACTGAGCCACCCAGGCGCCCCTCCCAAAATGTTTTACCCTGAGACGTTAATTTTTTTTATGTTTTTACTTATTTGTAAAACAGATCTTGAAGGCCCACACAGAGTTCTTCGTGTAGTCTACAGTTGAGGGGTGTATGTGCATGTCTGTGTGGGGGTTGTTAAAGAGGGTACCCTTATGAGAAATCTGTCACGACATGCTCACTGGGTGAAGTGCTTTCGCCACTCGTGTACACGTGGAAGGGACCTTTCATGGCTCACCCCAGCCCCACGTGTGGTGAACAGGCCACAGAACTCCGAGTGTGTGCACAAAGGAGGATAAACCAGGCCTGACGTGGACCGGGGACCTCAACCTCCGAATCCTTTACAGACTCACTATACCAATAGAAACATTTCTCCCCCCTAAAGCTACAGGTCTTTGACAGTTACGTCTTAACATTGGATGGGAATCCAGCCCCAACCAAGACCGTGGGTACGGTTTCTCAAAACCAAAGTAGCTTCGGGGAAACTGGGTTTGTACTACAGTGTCCCGCCTCTCTGCAAGCCCCTGAAACTTTAAAAGAGCAGCCCCTAAAATCCGCTTCCCAGAGCAGAAGGGCTAGGCAGAAGAGCTGCTTTCGTCGCTGAGAGGAAGACTAATTCTGCTTCGTAAGAGGTCCGTAATTAATTCACACTTTCAGCTGCTAGGTCCAGAAACATGTTTGTGTTGACAATTTCTATTTGATGCTTCGAAAACAATCTGTCGTGTTTTTATTTACCTCCTCATCCCAGAGACACCACCACTTTCCCGTATCCATCCAAGTGTTAACGATTCCACTGCAGCTTCCCGAGCCCCTGGCCATGGCGATGAGAGAGGGGACTCAGAAGACCCACATGGGAAAAGTGGGGTTGGAGCAGAAGCTGTCCTCCTCTGAAGGGACAAGACAATCAAGTGGCCAGTCGAATCTTGGCCTGCCGCCTCCCAACTCCCATGACAGCTTCTGGCCCTTAGCAACGCTGATCTAAGATCATTCTCCCAGAGTAACTCTCCAACACCAGACCTCGGTGTCTCTCCTCCACACCTAGGCCCCAATGTGACACACGTGAGCCCAGCTCTTGGTCTTCCCTATCAGTGCCCCCAGCTGATAAGTCAGGTAGGAACCCCCCCACCCTGGCTTGTTGACCTCATCGGTACTACGAGGATAAAATCAGAGCGACAAGCGTCACTGGAGGGAAGGAAACAATGCTAGAAGCAGGGCCAAGGCATCGTCAGTATGAACTTTTTTGTGGCCGGACATGGTGGATGACTGTCACCAACGGGTGTGTTGAGGGTCTCACACCACCACTGTTCTCTCCCCTCACAAAGGAAAAGGAGGGAAGGGAAGGAGGACATCCTCTAAATGGGCCTGGACCAGGTCTGGGCTGCAAATCTAAGCTCCAATTTCCCCACAAGCGCTTGAACCCAAATAGCATAGCAGTGGCTGCAGAATAAAACAATGTTTCCTACATGTTCCTGAGACCCTCAGATACCTATTCAGCTTGCAGATTTCTCCCTGGGACATAATTTTCCCTATTTCTCCAGCTAAGTACAACTCAAAACCCTGGACATTATATATGAAAGAAACATAAGAAGATTCTGAAAGGTGAAGAGAAGAAGGCAGCATGGCCAGGGACCTCGGGACCCAAGAAATGGCACACCTATGAGAGCTCTGGGTTTTTTTTCCCTCCTATAGCTCAGATTGGAGCTGAAGAAGCTGGCAACCAGGGAAGGCCAACAGGTGAGATTTTAGAAGCCCCACGGAAAGCCTGCTCCCTCCAGCCGAAGGACAGGAAAAGGGGCAGCCTGGCAAGGCAGGAGACCTTTAGACAATACAGCGCTCCTCGAGGCAACCACACCAAAAAAGCTGTGCCCCCCATACCAGCAGAGGCTGAGTGGGGCACCTTGACTTCCATGCTCCCTAGGCTGTAACAAGGCACCAAACACCCACTCCCAAACCCCACGGTGAGGTGGTATCAGAGAAAGCGTAGTAGGGAATCAGGACTTGCATACTTGCTGAGTAGTAACATGGTCCTCCCCACAGTATCAGGAAAGACCATCTGGGAAGGTGGCCTCCCACTCTCACCCAGCAGTAGCAAGGTGTCCCTACCCCTCTGCCCGGGTTCAGTTGAGGCCATGTGGGGAGCGCAGATGAGACACCCCTCTCACCAGTGGAAGAGGTATCAGTGGAGACTTGGGGGTGGGGGGAGAAAAATCTGGAATTCTTCCCACTTCAATCCAAAATCATTCATCCTACCAAGAATCAGAGAAATCTCAGATTGAATTGGAAAGGGTAATCCATACATGCCCAGGCTATGATAACAGAGATGTTAGAATTATCTGTCAAAGGATCTAAAGGAGCCATCATAAAACACTTCAACCACCATGACCATGTGTGAAACAAATGAAAAAATAGAAAATCACAACAAAGAAATAGAAGACATTAAAAAAGCACTAAATGTAAATTTTAGAAATAAAAAAGAAAATCTTTTAAAGATTTTATTTATTTATTTGAGTAAGAGAGAGAGCACGAGCAGGGAGAGGGGCAGAGGGAGTGGGAGAAGCAGACTCCTTGCTGAGCAGGGAGTCCAACTTGGGGCTCGATCCCAGGACCCCAGGATCATGACCTAAGCTGAAGGCATATGCTTAACTGACTGAGCCACCCAGGTGCCCCTAAAAAAAAATTTTTTTAAGTAAGCAATGATGGGGGTGCCTGGGTGGCTCGGGGGGGGGGGCTAAAATAAGCAACGATGGGCTCCACAGCAGAAAAGAAGAGACAGAAGAATCAGTGCACTGAAAGATAAAACAATAAAAATTACCCAATCTGAAAAAAAGAAAAGAAATAGATGAAATTTTAAAAATAATAAAAAAGAATTTATAAAAGAACCTCAGGGGCTGGTGAGACTCTAACATTCATATGATTAAAGAGTCCTGGAAGGAGAAAAGAAAGATGACAGACTACAAACTACCAAGAAAGAAAGAAAGAAAGAATGAACGAGCAAAAAGGAAAATAAACTTTTTGAGAGCGGTGAACGAAAAATTGTACTTTACCATAGTGGGGGGAAAAATTCAAATGACAGTGGATTTCTCATCAGAAACCATGGAGGCCAAAAGAAAGTGGCATAAGTATGAAAGGGAAGAACTGGCAACATAGAACCTAAATCCAGTGAAAATATCCCTCAGGAATGAAGAGGAAAACAACATCCCATCCTCAGATGAAAAAAACTAAAAAGACTTTGTCACCAAGACCTGCCCTGAAAGAATGACTGAAGGAACTTCTCTAAACAGAAGAATGAATCTTGAAAGATTAGGAAGAAAATACACAATAAGAATAATATGGTAAATACAGTAGTTTTTCTACCCCCTTTGAGTTTTCTAAATTATGTTTGATGGTTGAAGCAAAAATCTAACACTATTTGATATGACTCTTAATGCATATCAAAGACCTATTTAAAACAATTAGATTATAAATGGAGGAGGATAAAGGAAGGTAAGTTTTCTATCCTTCACTCAAACTGGTAAAATGATGACACCAGAATATTTTGATATGTTTACTTAACATAATATCTAAATAATCTTTTAAAAAGATGTACAAAAATAAACACCAAGGATAAACCAAAATGAAATTTTTTAAAACTGTTTAAGTAATCCACAGAAAGGCAGAGAAAAGAAAACAGAAAATTTTTTTAAAAATTACAATTACAATTAAAAAACAGAACCAAAAGAAACCAACATATAAAATGGCAGGCTTAAGCCCTACCATATCATGAATTACATTAAATATAAATGGTCTAAATATACAAATCAAAAGACAGAGATTAGCAGAATGGGGTTGTGGAGGCAAGGGAGAATGATCCACTTACACTCAATATTCAAGAAATTCACTTAAAATATAACCACACAGGCAAGTTAAAGGTAAAACGATGGAATAAGATATATCTTGCAAACAATAATCAAAAGAAAGAAGAAGCGCTCAATATTAGGTAAAGCAGGCTTCAGAGGAAACAATTATGAAATAGACAAGGACATCATATAATGATAAAGGAGTTGATTAACTAAGAAAACATAACAATCTTAAATGTGTATGCACCAAAAAAATAGAGCTACAAAATATGTGAAACAAAGGCTGATAGAACTGAAAGAAACAGACACATCCACAAGTATAATAGAACATTTCAACACCTTCCACTCCATGTTTGATCAATCAACTAGATAGAAAATCAGCAGGTATAGAACTCAACAATATCATCAACCTACAAAGTCTAATTGACATCGAATGAACACATCACCTCAAAACAGCAGAATATGCATTTTTTCAAGTGCCTAAAGAACATCTACCAATATGGACCATATCATGGGGCATAAAACAAATCTTGACAAATGTAAAAGAATTTATATTTGAAGTCACACACAGTGTTTTCTCAATCACAATGGATTCAAACTAAAAGTTAATAACAAACAAACAAAAAACAAAACAGGAAAACCTCCAAACACTTGAAATCTAAGTAACACACTTCTAAACAATGAGCCAAAGTTCAAGTACAAAGTAAATATTTTATAAAATACAATCCATTAAGTGAAAATAAAATGATAACATACAAAAATTTGTGGAATACAACTAAATCAATGCTTAGAGAAAGATTTATAGCACTAAATACATACATTAGAAAGAGTAAAAGTTTCAAATCAATAATTAAGCTTCCACCTCAAAGATGTAGAAAAACACCAAGATAAACCCAAATTAAGCAGAGGGGAGGGAATAATAAAAATAAAAACAGAAATCATGAAACTGAAAACAGAAAACCAATATCAAAAATCCATTTTGAAAAGTTGGTTCTTGGAAAAGATCAATAAAACTGACATATCTCTAACAAGACTGACAGAGAAAAAAAGTGGGAAGGCATAAGTTACCAGTATCAGAAATGAACCTGAGGTTATCCCTACAGACATCAAAAGAATAAAAAGAGAACATTACTATGAAAACTGTACACATATAAATTTGACAAATTAGATGAAATAACCAATTCCTCACAAAACACAACCTACCACAACTCAACCAACATGAATACACAATTTGAACAGTCCTAAAACTGTCAAGGAAATTAAATTCATAATTAAAAACTCTCTAAAATGAAATCTCCAGACTCAAGTTATTTCACAGGAGAATTCCAACAAATGTTTAAAGAACAAACACCAATTCTACATAATTTCTTTCAAAATAGAGAAGAACCAGAGACACTTGAGTGGGTCAGTCAGTTGAATGTTCGACTCATGATTTTTTTTTAAAAGATTTTATTTATTTATTTGACAGACAGTGATCACAAGTAGGCAGAGAGGCAGGCAGAGGGAGAGGGAGAAGCAGGATCCCCGCTGAGCAGAGCCCAATGCAGGGCTCGATCCCAGGACCCTGGGATCATGACCTGAGCCAAAGGCAGAGGCTTTAACCCACTGAGCCACCCAGGCACCCCCCCCAACTCATGATTTTGACTCAGTCATGATCTCAGAGTCATGAGATCCAGCCCCACATCAGGGTCCCTGCTCAGTGAGGAGTCTGCTTGAGATTTTCTCCCTCTCCCCCTCTCTCTGCCCTTTTCCCTGCTCATGTACTCTCTCCCTCTCTCAAATAAATGAATAAATAAATAAATCTTCCAAATACAGAAGAACCAGTTCTCAATCAAGTTATCATTAATATCAATATTGATCAAGTTAACATTGCCCAATATCAAAACCAGACACACAGGAGAAAACAAAAGAAAACTGTAGGCCAATATCCCTTATAAATTCAGGCCATGTGTATACATACACATACACACACACACACACACACACACACACACACACACACACACACATTTAGCAAAATATCAGCAAAGAAAATTTAGAAATATATAAAAAGAATTATATACTATGGCCATTTAGGGTGTATATATCAAGGATACAAGATTATTTCAATATTCAAAATTCAATCAATATAATCCACTGTATTACCAGAATAAAGAAGAAAAATCTCATGGTCTTATAAACAGATCTAGTTAAAAAAAAAATATTTTTTTAACAATATCCAGTACTCATTCATAATAAAAATTCTTCAAAAAAAAAATAGAAATAGAGGGGTATTTCCTCAGCTTGATGGAGTTATCAACAAAAAACCCGTACCTACTATTATACATAATGATAAAAGACTGAAACAAGACAAGAATGCCACCAATCTTATTCAGCACAGTGCTGGAAGTACTAACTAGAGCAAAAAGAAAGAAAAGGAAATAAAAGGCTGATAGATAGAAAAGGAATGAATAAAACTGTCCTTATTTGCAGATAACATGAAAATGCAATGGAATCTACAAAAACAAAAATAAAAATTCCTACAACTGAGTTAAACAAAGTCAAGAGCTATAAAACCAACATTCAAAAACCAAATACATGTCTATATACCAGCAATGAACATGTGATCAAAATTAAAAATGCAATATCATCCATAATTGCTAAAATAATTGAAATATTTAGATGTAAATTTATCAAAACATGCACAGGACAACTTTGCCATAAACCACAATAAGCCATAAAAAAATCAAAGAAGGGGCATTGGGGTGGCTCATTCAATTGGGCTTCCAACTCTTCATTTTGGCTCAGGTCATGATTATCAGTTTGGTGGGGTGGCGCCTGACAGCAGACTCTATGCTCAGCAGGAAGTCTGCTTGAGATTCCTTCTATTCTCCCTCTCCCTCTGCCCCTCCCCATGCACCCCTCTCTTTCTCTGTCTCAAATAAATAAATAAATAAATCTTAAAAAGAAAAGAAAAAGAAATCATAAGTCTGGGGCCAAGATGGCAGAGGAGTAGCAGACTGAAATGACATCAGGTCCCAGGAGTTCAGCTAGATAGTTATCAAACCATTCTGAACACCTACAGACTCAACAGGAGATCAAAGAGAAGAAGAGCAGCAATTCTAGGAAGAGAACATCGACCACTTTCTGAAAGGTCGGACGTGCGGAGAAGTGAATCTGAAGCGAAAGGAGGATAGACTGCAAGGGGAGGGGACAGCTACTGGCAAGTGGTGGAGCAGCGGAGCACAAAAATAGAACTTTTAGAAGTCTGCTCCACTGAGGGACATTGCCCCAGAGGCTAAGCAGGGATGGAGTCCTCGTGGGGACAATGTGGTCTCAGGACGCGAGGGGTCACAGAAAACTCGGGGGTGTCTGAGTGTGGCAGAGCTGCCAGGTATCAGAGTGGGGAAGCCAGATACAGAGATGGAGCCAAGGTGGGGGTTCTCAGCTCAGGATTACCTTAAACCATGATAAAAGGCACAGTTGGGCCACTGCCCTTCAAGCAGGGACCCCACAAGTGGCAGATCCCGGGAGACTCCCTCTTTTCTCCACCAGGAGGAGCAGCACAAGATCTGCATGGGACCCAGGAATCTGCTGGATCTGGAGACTCCAAATGGGGCTGTACAACAGAGATAGAAATACTCAGTCACAAGCTGGCTGAGCACAGAGCGCAACCAGAGACCAAGGAGACGGGAGGGATTGACAGGCGTTTCTGAGGGTGCACTGAGGAGTAGGGCCCTGAGCTCTCGGCTCCTCTGGCCAGAGGTTGGGAAACCGCCATCTTCATTCCTGTCCTCCAGAGCTCTACCGAAAGCATTCAGGGAACAAAAGCTACCGAGAGCAAACCCAAGCAGATTATTTAGCCTGGCCCCTGGCAAGGGCAGTGCAATTCTGCCTCAGGCAAAGACATTTGAGAATCACTACAACAGGCCCCTCCCCCAGAAGATCAGCAAGAACATCCAGCCAAGACAAAGTTCACCAGTCAAGGAGAGCAGCAGAACTACAGAGCTAGGGGAAAGCAACACATAGAATTCATGGCTCTTTCCCCATGATCCTTTAGTCTTGCAAAGTTAATTTATTTTATTTTTTTTTCTTATTCTATTTTTTTACATTTCCTCTTTCCTCTTTTAACATTTTATCTAGTTTATCTTAACAATACCTTTCCTGAAAAACAAACAAACAAACAAACAAACAAAAACTTCTAAATCTTCATTGTTATAGTCATATTTTATCCCTTCATTGTATTTAACCTTATTTTTTGTATATATACAGGATTTTTTTTCTTTAAAATTTTGGGATACAATTTCTTCTAATCAAATTATACCCTAAATCTAGCACATGGCTTTGTTCTAGTCTCCAGCCTGAACACATTCTCTCCTCTCTTTTCTTCTACCAACCAACTTATCAATTGCTTTTTTAGAATTTTTTTTAAATTTTATCTTTACAATCATATTCCACCCCTTCTTCATGTTCACCCTTATTTTTTATATACATATGTATTTCTATCAATAAAACCTAGTGAGGTAGTATCTTCTGAGAGCAGATTACACCCAAAATCAAGTTGGTGGCTCTGTTCTATTCACCAGTCTAATATATATATATTTTTTTTTCTTAATTTTTTTATTTTTATTTCTTTTTTCCCCCAATCTTTTCCCCCCAGTTTTAGGTCTCTTCTGATTTTGTTACAGTGCATTTTTCTGGGGTCTTTGCCACACTTTAAGTATTTTATTCTCTCATTCATATATTCTTATCTGGATAAAATGACAAGGCTTTTCTGCCACAAAAAAAAAAAAAAAAAAAAAAAAAAAAAAGAAGAAAGAAAGAAACAAAAAAAGAAAAGAAAAGAAAAAGAAAAAGAGGCGGTACCAATGGCTAAGGACCTAATCAATATGCACATTGGTAATATGTCAGAATGAGAGTTCAGAATGATGATTCTCAAGGTGCTAGCTGGGCTCAAAAAAAGTCATGGAAGATATTAGAGAAAGCCTTTTGGAGAAATAAAATCCTTTCTGGGGAAATAAAAGAACTAGAGTCTAATCAAGCTGAAATCAAAAAAGTTATTAATGAGGTGCAATAAAAAATGGAGGCTCTTACTGCTAGGATAAATGAGGCAGAAGAGAGAATTAGTGATATACAAGATCAAATGATGGAGAATAAAGTAGATGAGCAAAACAGACAAATAACTACTGGACCACGAGGGGAGAATTTGAGAGATAAGTGATACCATAAGGTGAAACAATATTAGAATAATTGGGATTCCAGAAGAAGAAGAAAGAGAGAAGGAGGCAGAAGGTATATTGGAGAGAATTATAGTTGAGAATTACCCTAATATGGCAAAGGGAACAAGCATCCAAGTCTAGGAGGCACAGACAAAATCAATAAAAATAGATCCACACCCCGTCATCTAATAGTAAAAGTTAAAAGTTTTAATGACAAAGAGAAAATGCTGAAAGCAGCTCTGGACAAGATGTCTGTAACATAAAATGGTAAAAATATTAGACTGGCAGCAGACTTCTCCACAGAGACCTGGCAGCCAGAAAGAACTGGCATGATATATTCAGAGCCCTAAATAAGAAAAAACATGCAGCCAAGAATAGTATATCCAGCTAGGCTATCATCGAAAATAGAAGGAGAAATAAAAAGCTTCCAGGAAAAACAAAAACTAAAAGAATTTGCAAATACCCAACCAGCCCTACAGGAAATATTGAAAGGGGTCCTCTCTAAGCAAAGAGAGAGCTTAAAAGTAGTAGACCAGAAAGGAATAGAGACAATATTCAGTAACAGTCACCTTACAGACAATACAATGGCACTAAATTCATATCTTTCAGTAGTTACCCTGAATGTAAATGGGCTAAATGCCCCAATCAAAAGACACAGGGGTTCAGAATGGATAAAAAAACAAAACCCATCAACCTGCTTTCTACAAGAAACTCATTTTAGACCCAAAGACACCTCCAGATTTAAAGTGAGGCGGTGGAAAACAATTTACCATGCTAATGGACATCAAAAGAAAGCTGGGGTGGTGATCCTTATGTCAGATCAATTAGATTTTAAGCCAAAGACTAGAATAAGAGATGTGGAAGGACACTATATCATACTCAAATGGTCTGTCCAACAAGAAGTTCTAACAATTTTAAATATCTCTGCCCCTAACATGGGAGCAGCCAACTATATAAACCAATTAATAACAAAACCAAGAAACACATTGACAATAATACAATAATAGTAGGGGACTTTAACACCCCCTCACTGAAATGGACAGATCATCCAAGCAAAAGATCAACAAGGAAATAAAGGCCTTAAATGACACACTGGATAAGATGGACATCACAGATATATTCAGAACATTCCATCCTAAAGCAACAGAATACATATTCTTCTCTAGTGCACATGGAACACTCTCCAGAATAGATCACATCCTTGGTCATAAATCAGGTCAAAACTGGTACCAAAAGATTGGGATCATTCCCTGCATCCCTGCATATTTTCAGACCACAATGCTCTGAAGCTAGAACTCAATCACAAGAGGAGAGTTGGAAAGAACTCAAATACATGGAGGCTAAAGAGCATCCTACTAAAGAATGAATGGGTCAACAAGGAAATTAAAGAAGAATTTTAAAAATTCATGGAAACAAATGAGATTGAAAAGAGAAGTGTTCAAAATCTGTGGGACACAGCAAAGACAGTCCTGAGAAGAAAGTATATAGCAATACAAGCCTTTCTCAAGAATCAAGAAAGGTCTCCAGTACACAACCGAACCCTACACCTAAGGAGATGGATAAAGAACAGCAAAGAAACCCTAAACCCAACAGAAGAGAAATAATAAAAAGCAGAGCAGAAATCAATGAAATAGAAGCCAAAAAAACAATAGAACAAATCAACAAAACTAGGAGTTGGTTCCTTAAAAGAATTAATAAGATTGATTAACCACTAACCACACTTATCAAAAAGAAAAGAGAAAGGACCCAAATAAATAAAATCATGAATGAAAGAGGAGAGATCACAACCAACACCAAAGAAATGTCAATAATTATAAAAACATATTATGTGCAACTATACGCCAGCAAATTTGACAATCTGGAAGAAATGAATGCATTCCTAGAGATGTATAAACTACCAAAACTGAACCAGGAAGAAATAGAAAACCTGAACAGACCCATAACCAGTAAGGAGATGGAAGCAGTCATCAAAAATCTCCAAAAAAACAAGAGCCCAGGGCCAGACGGCTTCCCAGGGGAATTCTACCAAACATTTAAAGAAGAACTAATACCTATTATCCTGAAACTGTTCTAAAAACTAGAAATGGAAAGAAAACTTCCAAACTCGTTTTATGAGGCCAGCATTACCCTTATCCCAAAACCAGACAAAGGAGAATTACAAACCAATATCTTTGATGAACACAGATGCGAAAATTCTCACCAAATACTAGCCAATAGGATCCAACCATACATTAAAAGGATTATTCACCACGACCAAGTGGGATTTATTCCTGGGCTGCAAGGTTGGTTCAACATCTGTAAATCAATCAGTGTGATACAAAACATTAATATAAGAAAGAAAAAGAACCATATGATACTCTCAATAGATGCTGAAAAAGCATTTGACAAAGTACAGTATCCTTTCTTGATCAAAACTCTTCAAAGCGTAGGAATAGAGGGTACATACCTCAATACCATCAAAGCCATCTATGAAAAACCCACAGCGAATATCATTCTCAATGGGGAAAAACTGAGAGCTTTACCCCTAAAGTCAGGAACACGGCAAGGATGTCCATGATCACCACTGCTATTCAACATAGTACTAGAAGTTCCAGCCTCAGTAATCAGACAACAATGATAAATAAATAAATAGATAGATAGATAGATAGATAGATAGATAGCTTCCAAATCAGCAAAGAAGTAAAATCTCTCTCTTTGCAGATGATATGATACTTTATGTTGGAAACCCCAAAGACTCTACTCTAAAACTGCTAGAACTCATACAGGAATTCAGTAAAGTGTCAGGATATAAAATCAATGCACAGAAATCAGTTGAATTTCTATACACCAACAGCAAAACAGAAAGAGAAATTAAGGAGTCAATCCCATTTACAATTGTACCCAAAACCATAAGATACATGAGAATAAACCTATCCAAAGAGGCAAAGAATCTGTATTGAGAAAACTATAAAGTACTCATGAAAGAAATTGAGGAAGACACAAAGAAATGGAAAAATGTTCCATGCTCATAGATTGGAAGAACAAATGTTGTGAAAATGTCTATGCTACCTAAAGCAGTCTACATGTTTAATGCAATCCCTATCAAAATACCACCATTTTTTTCAACAAATTGGAACAAATAATCCTAAAATTTATATGGAACCAGAAAAGACCACAAATAGCCAGAGGAATGTTGAAAAAGAAAGCCAAAGTTTGGTGGCATCACAATTCCAGACTTCAAGCTCTATTACAAAGCTGTAATCATCAAAACAGTATGGTACTGGCACAAAAACAGACACATAGATCAATAGAACAGAATAGAGAGCCCAGAAATAGACCCTCAACTCTATGGTCAACTAATCTTTGACAAATCTTTGTCAATCTTTGACAAAGAATGTCCAAGGGAAAAAAGACAGTCTTTTCAACAAATGGGGTTGGGAAAATTGGACAGCCACATGCAGAAGAATGAAACTGGACAATTTCCTTACACTACAAACAAAAATAGACTCAAAATGGATGAAAAACCTCAATGTGAGACAAGAATCCATCAAAATCCTTAAGGAGAACACAGGCAGCAACTTCTCCCTAGAAACATTGCCAAAGGCAAGGGAAGCAAGGGCAAAAATGAACTATTGGGACTCCATCAAGATAAAAGCTTTTGCACAGCAAAAGAAACAGTGAACAAAACCAAAAGACCACTGACAGAATGGGAGAAGATATTTGCAAATGACATATCAGATAAAGGGTTAGTATCCAAAATCTATACAGAACTTATCAAACTCAACACCCAAAGAACAAATAATCCAATCAAGAAATGGGCAGAGGACATGAACAGACATTTCTGCAAAGAAGACATCCAGATGGCAGAGACACATGAAAAAGTGCTCCACATCACTCGTCATCAGAGAAATACAAATCAAAACCACAATGAGATACCACCTCACACCAGTCAGAATGGCCAAAATTAACTAGTCAGGAAACAACAGATGTCAGTGAGGATGCAGAGGAAGGAGAACCCTCCTACACTGTTGGTGGGAATGCAAGCTGGTGCAGACACTCTGGAAAAGAGCATGGAGGTTCCTCAAAAATTTGAAGATAGAGTTATGCTATGACCCAGCAATTGCACTACTGGGTATTTACCCTAAAGATACAAATATAGTGATCCAAAAGGGTACGTGCACCTGAATGTTTATAGCAGCAATGTCCACAATAGCCAAACTATGGAAAGAACCATAGTTTGCTGCCAGAATCATCTCCATCAACAGATGAATGGATAAAGAAGATGTGGTATATATATACATTATGTTTATATATATATATATACAATGTACATATATACAGTGGAATACTATGCAACCATCAAAAGAAATGAAATCTTGCCATTTGCGACTACATAGATGGAACTAGAGGGTATCACGCTGAGCAAAATTAGTCAATCAGTAAAACACAATTATCATATGATCACCCTGATATGAGGAATTTGAGAGGCAAAGTTGGGGGTTTGGGGGTTAGGGAAGGAAAAATGAAACAGAATGGGATCAAGAGGGAGACAAACCATAAGAGACTCTCAATCTCACAAAACAAAGTGACGTTTACTGGGGGTAGGGGGGTATGGAGAGGGTGGCTGGGTTATGGACATTGGGGAGGGTATGTGATATGGTGATGGCTGTGAAATGTGTAAGCCTGATGATTCACAGACCTGTATCCCTGGGGTAAATAAGACATTATATGTTAATAAAAATAATAAATAAGTAATTGAATAAATAAATTTTTTAGAAAGGTAATCAAAGATCTAAGTACACTGAAAGATATACCATGTTCATGGATTAGAAGCCTTGACATAGTAGATATCAATTCTCCCCCAATCAATATGCAGGTTTATACAATTCTTATTAAAATGATAGGAAGAGGGGCACCTGGATGATGCAGTTGGTCAGGCTTCTGACTCTTGGTTTCAGCTCAGGTCATAATCCCAAGGTCATGAGATCAAACCCTGCACAGGCTCCATGCTCTGCGAGGAGTCTGCTTGAGTTTCTCTCTCCCTCTCCCTCTGCTGCATATAGCTACAGTAATGGAGACTGTGTCATACTGACAGAAGGACAGACATATAGATCAATGGAACCCAGAAATAGAGCCACACAAATATGCCTAGCTGGTATTTAGCAAAAACAAATCACTGGTGGAATTATAGTGTTTTTAAACAAATGATGCAAGAGCAACTGGACATTTGTAGGAGAAGAAGCAGCAGCTCAAATCTGCAAGAAGTCTTGCAGCTTATGTAAGTGCTAACTCAAAATGGACCATGGACTTACCTGTGAAATAGAAAATCATAAAATTTTTTTGGAAAAAAGTAGGCAAAAAAAATCTTTGGGATCTAGGGTTAGATAAAGTGTTCTTAAACTGGGCATCAAAGGCATGAGCTATAAAAGGAAAAATTGATAAATTGACTTCCTCAATTTTTAATCACTTACTCTGCAAAATACTGTGTTAAGGAGTCTGTTAAGATGAAAAGACTGAGAAGAAATTTATGCAAACCATGTAACCAACAAAGGACTAGTATCTAGACTATATAAAGAACTCTCAAAACCCAATAGTAAGGGCTGCCTGAGTGGCTCAGTTGTTAAGAGCTTGCCTTTGGCTTCAGTCATAATCCCAAAGTCCCGGATCGAGCCCCACATCAGCTCCTTGCTCAGCGGGAAGCCAGCTTCCCCTCTTCCACTCCCCCTGCTTGTGTTCTCGCTCTCTCTCGCTCTCTCTCTCTCACTGTCAAATAAATAAATAAATAAACTTTAAAAAAAAAAAAACCTTAATGGTAAAAAAGCAAACAATCCAATTCGAAAATAAGCAAAAGATATGAAAACCCATTTCATACAAGAGGACAAACAGATGGCAAATAAGCCCATGAAAACATGTTCAATATCATTAGTCATTAGGGAAGTGTAAATTAAAAGACAGTAAGATATTACTACACACCTATCAGATTGCTAAAATATAAAATAGTAACAAACCAAATGCTGGCAAAGGATGTGAAGAAATTTGATGTCTCTCAACATAGAGAAACTTGACCTTGCTGGTAAGAATGTAAAAAGGCACAGCTGCTCTAGGAAACAGTGTGGCGGTTTCTTTAAAAGTCATACGCACAAGCATTACAGACCCAGCAACAGCACACCTGGGCATTTATCCCAAAGACAATGAAAACTTATGCAGGACTCCATTTATGTAGCATTCTTGAAATGACAGAACTATAGAAATGGATAACAGATGCACAATTTCCAGGGTTAAGGCAGGAGCTGGGGGAGAATGGAAGTGGCTAAGACAGCATGAAGGATGCTGGTGGTAATGGAAATGTTCCATAGCCTGAATGCGTCCATGCCAGCTTCATCCTTGTGATACCATACTGGCATTTTGTGAACTATTACCCTCAGGGGAAACTGAGTAACGGGTACAGAGGATCTATCTGTGAACTCCATGAGAACCCACAATTACCTCAAAATAAAAAGTTGAATACTTCTAAGTTAAAAAAAATATGGGGTGCCTGGGTGGCTCAGCAGATTAAGCCTCTGTCTTCAGGTCATGATCTCAGGGTCCTGGGATCGAGCCCTGCATCAGGCTCTCTGCTCAGCAGGGAGCCTGCTTCCACCTCCCCCCCCCCAGCACTCTGCCTTCCTCTCTGCCTACTTGTGATCTCTCTCTGTCAAATAAATAAATAAAATCTTTTTTTAAAAAATGTAAGGAGAATAAAGGACCACAAAGAGCTTTAAAAGAAGGAAAGAAAGAAAAAAGAAAATAAAATAAAAGAAGGAAAGATGGGTGGGAGCACCATTGTTCCCCAAGCTAAAGTGCTGGAGGCATGGGGACTGTGGGGAGGGAACAGGGCAGCCAGGTAAAACAAAGTATGGTCAATTAAATTTAAATTTCAAATAAGTAAATAATTTTTTACTATATGTATCTCCCATGCAATACTGGAGACACACCCAGACTAAAAAATTACATGTTCTTTATTTGGAATTCAAATTTAACTAGCCATTCTGTGGTTTTATTTGTGAATTCTGGACACCCTAGGAGGGAAGGCTTAGGACACAGGCGTCTGGAGCCACCCAGGGGCTGTGGCCCAGAAAAGGCAGGGTGGGCACTGAGAGTTGGAATAGGAAGACTGTAGGAGAGTGGCCAGAGGGCCAGGAAAGGGATGGCAGGGACCACAGACACCACAGGCGGGGCAGTGCCTTAGGAGGGGGGAAGGCAGACATTAGCTGGGGACATCCCCCAGCTGCTGTGGGTATGGGCCTCTGCTGGCAAAGTGACCCTCTGTGGGCAGTCCGCATAAAATTCAGAAAAAGACCAAAAGAGTGACCACTTGAGTTTTCAGGTGCTGCTCCAAGCTAAACGGCGCCTGATGGCATAACCAAGAAGGGATCAGGATTTCTCATCTGTTTGCTCGTTTGACACCCACCTGCCCCCTACTAGCTCCAGGATCGGGGGATTTTGTTTTGCTGTGACATCCATGCTTAGTGCCTGGCATGTACTTGGAGCGCAAGGAAGAAAAACAGTTCAGAATGAATAAAGGAGTAAATGAATCAATCATCCTGATTGGAGCTATTCTCTGGATCTATCCTGCAGGCAGACCCCCTTAGAGCTTGACAAAGGCAGAGGACAAGTCTTCCTCTTCCAGGAAGCCCGCAGCAGCACCCTCTGAGCTGCCATAGACTGGCACTTGGGATGCAGGCTTAGTATGACCTCAAAAGGGCTGTTTATCCTCTCAAAACAAGGGTTCTAGTATCGTCCTCATTATCTTAAGCATTATCTTTAATTAGTCCCTGCCACAGGGACTAATAATAATATTAATAATATTAATGTTAACAGCTACCATGGACAGAAAACTCACATGTGCCAGGCAGTGTGCTGGGTGATTTTCATACATTTTTTAGTTCATTTAATGCTCTAAGCAGCTCCCCTCAAAAGCAGGGGTAGGACCCTCTCTGTGCATCCCTGTTCTTGTGGAAATAGGTACCTCCTTGATTTTCAAGAATACACTCTCTACTCCCATTTCAGGGGGAAAGTGGGTTGACAACGACCCACCCCAGCACTCCGGAAGGGCAAGTGGTGCTAATCTGAATATTCAACTTCTCCATCTCCCTGGCTACAGGAACTAATTCACAGGTAGCTTCAGGCCCTCCCGAGACAGCAAGACTTGGTCCTGAGATCTTTTCCACTGATGAGGAAGCAATGTCCCTCTCTGCTGGGACTGCTGGACCAAGAGCAGCTGGTTGTCATCATGCACCAGGGAAAGAAGGCAACAAAGAGGAGGCAGAGATGAGAGGCAGAAGAGAGAGAGAGATGACTTTGCTGGAATCCCTGGATCCAGCCATGCCTGAAGCCTCTTACCCAAGGAATCCTGGGACTTTTCAGTTATATGAACTGATAATTCTCTTTTCTATGTGATAGTCAGTATGACCTGGGTCTGACTTGCCACTGGACGAGTCCTCCCTAAACTGCTGTGTACCATTAGCACGGGATTATATTATAGATGAGGAGCTGAACCAGACAGAGACAGATAACTTGGTTAGCCACAAAGTGACACGACCAGGAGCTGGGAGTGTTCTTAACCACCGTGACTGACTATAGAGCTCTACATTCTGAGTGTGCTTGTGTGGGCCCACCTGCATACTCTCTTTCTCATTAATATTCATAGCTACAGCAGATGGAGCAAACAGTTGGTGCTCAATAAAGCTCTACTGGAGGGTGGGGAGATGAGGTAATTGGGTAATGGACATTAAGGAGGGCACTCGATGTAATGAGCACTGGGTATTATATGCAACTGATGAATCACTGAATTCTACCCCAAAACTAGTAAGACACTAGATGTTAACTATATTGAATTTAAATAAAAATTTTTTTTAAAAAAAGCTCTACTGAATGAACTAAATCAGTCACTTCCTTAAGAAGTCTTTGTTTAGAGGGCGCCTAGGTGGCTCAGTGGGTTGAGCCTCTGCCTTTGGCTCAGGTCATGATCCTAGGGTCCTGGGATCGAGCCCCACATCTGGCTCTCTGCTCCGTGGGGAGCCTGCTTCCCCGTCCCCCTCTGGCTGCCTCTCTGCCTACTTGTGATCTCTCTCTCTCTCTCTGTCAAATAAATAAAGAAAATCTTAAAAAAAAAAAAAAAAAAAAAGAAAAAGAAAATGTTTTTTTTTAAAAAAGGCCCCCAGTCAGTGATGCTAGATTCTTACTCCAACTCAGGCTCGCAGTGCACCTGTGTACCTCTGAGGAACCATCTCCCTTCTCTCCCCACCTCCCCTCCCCAGGCAGACGAGCTGGAAGCCAGAACAGGAGGGACCTGTGAGACTCATTGGCCTGTGAGGGCCACTCCAACTTCCCCGGGAGAGGAGGTCTCCCCTTTCCTCCCCATTGGACCCCAGAGACACATGAGGAAGGGCATCCAGTGTGAGGTTCTGCAAATTGCTAGAGGCCCAGGGCAGAGGGGGGCCACCATGGACCACGGGACCTTTGTTTTCTGTCCTCAACTCCAGTAAGGCTCAGCCAGAAGCAGACGCAAGGGATGCTGCCCAAGCCCCGCAGCTCCCAGGCAGCCAAATGACCATAAAGGGCACTCAGGAAAGTCCGTCCCACAGTACAGGCCACCATGTCCATGGCAACGAAAAGCAAGAAGGGAAGGCCATGCCTGTGGGCGGACCGAACACAAGAGCTGCTGGGGCCCCGGTCCCTGCCTCTCCGGGACTGGCACTTTTGTGAGCTCCTCTCCCTCTTCCTCCTCCTCTCCCCACTGAGGCCCTCCCCGTAGCCTGGAAATATACTCTGGTGTCCCCTCCTTAAAAAGCAAAAGCTCCCTGGGACCCTCGGACCCCTCCAGCTCCTGCCTCCCATCCTCCCTTCCCAGCCCGGAACCTGGCAAGTCGACACGACACTGCTGGTCTCCCCTGGGCCCCCAGCTCATTCCTCCATCTGATTCCATTGACCCTGCCCAGTACTCAGTCAGCCTCATCTGTAAGGTCATGGTTAGGGTCATCTTTGCCAGCCCCGCAACAGCTAGCTCTTCCTCGGGCACTGTGTCATCTACCTGTCACCCCAAAACTTGGTCCCCTGAGACCCTGAAGTCATTCCTAACTTCTTCCCTTCCCACGTGCATTCAATTTTGCCACCCCTGCTGGTTTTGCCTTTTAAAGGTTTCTCAAACCCACACCCTCCTAACCAACACCCTCATCTCTCATGACCACACTGTACTGTCTCTACGACCCGCCCACCTCCTGCCTCGTGATTTTTCCTGAAGCGACATTGCTTTGTCTGTAATTTCCCCCTCATACTACATGGGCCTCTTCTCTATGAATTGGCTTCTGCTTTTCTCTGCCTGGAATGCCCCTTCCACCTTACTTCCCATCTTCTTAGGTGTCCTCTCCTCCAGGAAGTTTTCCTGTATGCCCAGACTCGGTAACACACCTCTCCTTTGAGCTTCCATATCTCACGCTTGTGACATTACAGAGAACTTTTCCTCTGGGGTTATTACCTCCCCAACTGGATGAGAGGAGAGGTTCCTCGCTGAGCCCCCCCAAGGATCTCAATCATGTTTACTGAACAGAGGTTATTATTAGAGGAAACCCCACCTACAGAGGTCTTTCTCCCTCAAGAAGAAGAAAGAGGAGGAGGAGGAGGAGGAGGAGAAGAAATCTATGAGAACGAGAACATTTCTTACTATCTTAAAATCTGGAACTGACGGGTCCTTCACAAACCAAAGTGCTTGATCAACAGCTTCCTCAAACCAACTGATGAGAGGTTCAAAGTCAGGGAAATGGACTCTTCTCACCCTTGGGGACTGCTAAGGGGATTTTGGAAAAATAAAAATAAAAAAATATATATAAAAAGAATGGGATGCTATGCTGTCTGTCCAGGCTTGCTATTCTGACAAAGCAGTTCCAGAACATGAAATGTAATCTCCAGGGGGAGAGGGAGACGTTTTCATCACGTCTTATGAGTGCACGGATGTTTTAGGTCTGGCATCCTCTGAATCGGAGCTCCATGGAAGGGCCTCACACAGCCCTGTGTGGCAACACGTGTTTGCGGCAGAAAGTACGCAGAAACCCCTTCTCCTTGTCCTTTTCATGGGTTTTCCTCTTCGGTTACAGCTGAGGCGGTTTCTATTTTCCCGGTGGGAGGGCGAGACACAGATTTCCACACCAGACCTTCCCTCCCCTCCCAAATGCTGCAGGTCAGGCCTTCAGCACAGGTCCTGTGCTGAAGCAGCTGCAAGAAAGAGTGGGGACCCAGACAGCAAGGGGGCTTGCTTGCTTGAGCCTCTAGGGATGTGCTTCTTAAAGCCTTAGAAGACAAAAGTCTCCCCACACACACACACACGCCCTCCACGTGAACCACGGCCCATCCTGCCACAGCGAGGGAAGGGCTAGGGAGGAGACGACAGACAAGGACCACCAGCCCAGCACGTGTGGGGACAGGAGGTGGGAGAAGCTTATCTTCCAGATGCCCCCAATTTCTTCACCCCCGACAGTAGAGCTTGGCCTTCAGAGGCACCCAGGGAATGGGGCCGACGTGACCAGGAAAACAACATCCCCAGAATCCCTAATGCCACACTGGGCCGAGGCTGACTCTGGCCTGGCTGGCTGCCTGCCAGAGAGTCCTCAGCCACTTTCCAAGGACATAGAGGGTGAACGTTCCTGTCGAGGTTCCCTGAGGACTGTCCCTTCCCAGCCCTGACCCTCCTCGGTGCTCCCCCCAGGGGCCTGTGAAGCCCTGGGTAAAGACACCAGGGCCCAGAGGCTGAGTCACTCCCTTAGGGCCGACCTGGGTCAGAGCAAGTTCGTTATTTCAAGGACAAGTTCTCAGATCCCTTATCCAGCCCCGCCTGGCAGGAACCTAGAGGAGAAACGTCCACGAGCAGTTGAGAAAAGGGCTGATCTGCTTCTTTGGGGTCTGAGGCCTCGGGTGCCCTAGGGGGGCTGGGCACGCTCTGTGCCCACGTGTTCAACACGCAGGCGAAGACACGCCCCCTGCTCCAGCTGCTGGAAGGGGGCCCTGCCTCTGGGCCAGGCCACAGGAAGCCCAAGGCAGGCCTCATGCAGAGCCATTTTTGGGGGTGAGGAGGGGGCCATCCCTCCAGATGTGGGCAAGAGCAGCCGGGCAGGGCCAGGTCTGTGGGAGGCCACAGAACGGGGCCCACTCCACGTTTTTGATGTGCCTGCTGGGGGAGGGGGTGTCTAAAACCATTTCAAAAGCTGGGGGTAGCCCAGAGAAGGCAGCCTTGTTCCCTGTGGGGAGGGGGGATTTCAAAGGCGACCCTGCCACTAAAAAGGTTTCCAAAAAACCCTTGCCTTTCTATGGGCTCCAAATCACTCCCTGGCCAGCAGCAGTCAGGAGAGGGTGCTGGGAAAACGTTCCCAAGGAGACGCGTCCCTGAGTCACCCTAACTCCCAGGCTCTGGAGGCTGGAAAGCCACGAAGAGGCCCCCCGCTATAAAAGGGCCGGTTTAGCATCCCCCAGGGGAGGTCTCCAGCAGTCTGGGTCCCTGGGGAGGCCTGCCTCAGAACCCCCTGTGCCCCACGTTTATGAGAAGGCCGTCAAGCTGAACGGTGCCGCTTCTACTCGCCAAGTCCCCTGGTGCTGCTAAGGCCGGCTTTTGCCCCCACCAGCCTCAGGCATCCACTCTGAGCTCGGGCTCTTTAACAGGGGAAGCTGTCCATAGGGACACTGGGCCCCCACAGTCTTACTGAGACTTCAGAGTCAGCCCCAGCTGGGGCTCTTGGGCCCACTACTATTCCCTTCCTGCCCCCACCATCGCTCCCCCCCACCCTCCCCAAGCCACCAGGGCCAAGTGGGCACACCGCACAAACCAGGTACTGGTTCTCTCTCCTCCCTCCTCTCTTCTCTCCTGGCCTCATCCCCTCACCTCTGGACCAGGCCAGGCAGGCCTCTGTTCCCTTTCATCCTCTTCTGCCTCAAAACTGCTGCCAGATGCATCTCCCTCAAGCACTCAGCTACATCCAGGCTGTACTCTGCTCCCAAACCTTCAATGGCTCCCTAGTGCCTAAGTCCAAGGTTGCACATTCAGGGGCCCACAGGGACCAGGCAAGGGGCATAAATGAGCAAAGCAGCCCCCAGAATACAGTAGGGATGGGTGGGGACTGTGGTGCCCGGGAACACACAGTCCCAGCTGCTGCTGCCGTGCTCCTGTCACCTGTGCCGTAGGGGAACTCAGGGCCCTGGCTGCTTTATCTTCTGGTTTATCAAGTGAAGCCTAATAAAATACCAGCCAAGGGACCTCCAGATTTGGACCCCGGCCCGCAGGGTCGAGTCTAAACCCAAACCCCTTAACCTGGCATTCAAGGCTCTCTGTGGCCTGGCCACAAGCTACCTCCCCACCCTCACTGCCCACAATGCTCCCACATGAGAGGCCTCCATCCCAATGAGGTCAGACTCCTCCATCCCCTAAACTCCCTCCTCTGCTCCTGCCTCTGAGCCTGGCTCACCCCAGAGTCCTCCCACAGACCCTGCTCCCTGAGTCCTCTGGCTACCAGCGTATCCTTCGAGGACCTCCTTCTGCTGAGCCCTCCAAGGCCATTGTTCCCTGGTGACCCACCTTCCTTATCAAAGCTGCCCTCTCTGCCGGTGTTGGGCCTGCCACAGAGGAAAGTCTTCTGCCTTCAACACCCAGGCCTTTCTAGTGGACCTCCTTGGATCCAGCAGTCTCGTTCCAGGAGCACCAACCTCGTAGCACTGCGCATACCTGGATGCCAGAGGCCATCAGCTTCCCCTGCAGGCGGTACAGCGTCCTTCTCACCACTGACCCTGGCGGGGAGCCACACGCAATGGAGAGAGTCCAGCCTTACCCAGACCCTGCTTCTACTACTTTGTCTCTGGAAGAACTTGGAAGCATCACTGAAACTCCCCGATGAGACACAGGAGGGCACCTGCATGGGTACCTGGCATGTGGCAGGGCTCAGAGCCCTCACCCAGGGACACCTCCGTTCCTGGCATGATGTGTGTGCCATGGTTGTCTCCTATGGGGTGCTGTGAGGTCTCTGAGGGTGGGGACCGGGTCCCTTTCTCCCTTGATTAGCTGAGACCACCCCAGCACTCTGCATGCAAGAGGTGCTCACTGTTCTTTGATGAATGGCCTCAATGAGGCCAGGGCAGGGCCAGCAGGTGGGGAGCGCAGGTTAGGGCAAGAGATTTCACGGCTCACATGGGTTCCCAGCCCGGGCCTCGCAGGGTGGGCACCGCGCAGGGATACAGCATGGTGACACTTTCTGCAATCATGTAAACATCTTATTCAGAAGCTTGGGCTCTGAGACCAGCAGCTCCTTACTGCCTGCTCCCCAGGAACCAGGCCAGCTCACAGCACTGCTGAGCAGGCTCAGGTAAGGGGCCCTGTCCAGCCCCCAGCCAGGACTGCCTCCCTCGGGGATCCGGCACTCCGCTCACCCCAAGCCCCGGATGCCCCTCCAGCCCCCTTTCCCATCCCGTCGCCCAGCCCACCTCTCTAGGTAGGAGCAACCCTTCCACCTGAGGACACACGGCTTCCAGGCTCCGTGCAGAAGGAAAGGTGGAAGGGGGGGTGGGTGGGGGAAGCACCTTTGAAATCACTGTGGTCCAATTAGCCAGGCTCTCACCCTTCGTGCTTACAAACATGTACACGCATTAACACCTGCTCCAAAAGCAAACATTTTTAGATATCTTCATCTTTACCTCCTTGACACTCCCATGAAAGCACTCTCAGCAGCCGGCGACTGACAGGATAGTTTCCTTCTTCTACTTCAGCAGGGGGCTTTCAAACAGAAGAAATTAAAAAGCCACCAATCTCCCTGTCAAGCTGAACTCCTGGGGTCTTCCCTGCCCCTCCTCAGCTCCCCGGGTTCCCTCCCCACCAGCCGAGCCCCACCCCGCACTCAGTTGGGGTCCGCACCTCGAGGGGAACCTCTCTGAGTCAGTGGGACACTGGACACCCAGACCCGCTGAATGTGCCAAGGCTGCCCTGGGAGGGGAGGGCACCATCCTCACCCTAAGCACGATTTCACTGAATAAGGGCCTTAGTAATCGCTCCTTTTGCAGAGAATGTGGATGGGGGCACAGATGTGGGGCAATTCTCCTGCATTGCCGGTGGGATGGTGGTTTCACACAAGTGCCTCAGAAATCTGTCCGTCTGTATCTACTGAAGGTGAACCTACTAGTGTCCTGTGACCCACCAGTTCCAGCCCCACCGATCTTCCCATTCAAACTGCGTGCACCTGTTCGCCAAAACCCACACACGAGAATGCCCAGAGCAGCGCACGATCTGAAACAACTCCAATACGGAAATGACGGAGAAGCCCATCAGGAGTCGGACAGACAAGACGAATGGTGAAGTGTCACAGGATGGAAGAGCACACCCGGGAGAAGGGGCAACGTCCAAACTATGGGCACGAACCTGAATGAGTGAAAGCCGCTGGACACCAATGAGCAGAGATCGTACGATCTCATTTAGACCAAGTGCAAAACGGGCCCAAAAAGCCCTATGCTGTTCGACATGGGGACGGTGGCGACATGTCGTTGTGCTGGGGGGTGGGAGGGTCTGGAGGGGCCAGGAGGGGCTTCTGGGATGTGGACATGCTCTGCTTCCTCTCTGGGCTGTTGGTTACATGGGTGTGCTCGGTTCGTGAGAATTCACCAAGCTGCACGGTGAATGGATCTCTTCAAATGTACGTGGTTAAGGGTTTTCCAGAACAGTACTCTGTCAGCATGGCTCTTTTTCAGACTGAAATGGAGCGATACTAGAGGAAGCTAAGGGTCAGAATGCTCAACCCACACCTGAAACCTCCCTGCACAGACTGCAGGGGTCCTGGAGAAGCAACCACACTTCCCCCAGAGACCCAGGATTCCAGAAACTCCCAAAGCCCTCACTGCCAAGTCCTCCACCTCCCCGGGCCAAGCCCACACGCTCACCGGAAGCTCGGCAGGGCCCCCACTTGCACGGAGGGCATCTCCAGTGGCCGGGGAGACCACACCCGTCCACGGAAGGCACGGAAGAGCTCACGCCTCCCCTCTGAACCTCAGGCCAAGAGGGAACACGATGGTGCTTTGAAAGACCCCCCTCTTCTGGAAAGGCTGAATTTCCCAAAGTCCAAAAACCACTTGAAGAGGAACAGGAAAAGTACTGAAATAACTTTGTAAGCACTCTCTGTTTTGACAATGTGCCTGAGGAATTCATCACGTTTAGCGGGGAAACGCGAGCTGTTAAATCGATTCAATGTCATGACATACGGAATTGAGGCATAATTGCCCCTGAGTGCTTGACAACTGGAAAGCACTTCGTTTCAGAAATGGAGGGAAATTTATGCTGGGAAATGGAAGAGATTGTCAAAAGTTTGATTGTAATGTGAGTGAAGCTGCGACAGGAAGGCTGGATGGAGAAAATGCTCCAGCTCTCTCACATTTTACCCCCATTCGAAATGTCTCCGAAACAGCAGCTGTGACTCCATCTTTTGATCTAAAAGCAGTGAAATGATGATTGGAACCACAGATTTCAAACCCCGACGAGTGGTCCCAGCATAGGTGGGCTGAAACGCTCTCTTACCAATCATGTGGTTGGCAACATGGATTTGGATCTCTCTCTCGTTCTCAAAGGTCATCTGGCACTTGATGCACTGGTATGTCTTTTTCTGTTTGGAAGCCAAAAAGAAAGGAATTAGATAGTTAGTAACTAGAAAAGAGCATAAAGCAAAAAGTGCCTGGAGGTCCTAGCTCAAGAATTTTCAGAATGGCTTGTGGTCCCCATCCAGGTGTCTCCAAGTCATTCTCTTCCCACCTGCCTCTGAGTCCAGCTCTCCAGCCTGGGGAAGGGGACTGAGCTACATTCTAAGGGAGCTGCTCCTCTGTTAGGTCTGGGGAGATGGCCATGATGGGATTCACCATCCCAAGGTGAGAGCACACAGTATGACCATGGAAAGGAAGTCAAGGGAGGCTGCCCCACTTGGAGCATGCTCAAACCCATCTATGCAACTCCCAGCTATCCATCCATCCATCCATCCATCTACCTGCCCACTATCTACCCCCCTATCCAACTACACACACACACACACACACACACACACACACACACACACACACACACACACCCATCTGTCTACCCATCAATCCATCCACCTATCTTATCATCTGTCTACATACACACCTACCCATCCACCAATTCATCCATTCGCCCTCCATCTACCCTTCACCTGCCTGTCTTCCCCTACATCCATCCACCTATCCTCACTCTAACAATCCACCCACCCATCCTCCTATCCAACCATACATCTATCTTTCCACCCATCCAACTACTGTCTCTCTTTACCCGCCCTAAGGACCATATGGCTGAGCAGGGGATACTGTTCCTCCCAATCCTGGTACTTAAAAGCAACTGAGGGATTCCTCATCTGCCCTAGGCACACAAGACCGCGGGCGATCCCACAGCTCACTTCCACACACAGGAAGCTGAGACCAGCTGCCTCGAGGGGGTGGGAGCAGGAAAATGGAGATCATCAGAAGCTTCAGACCTTCTTGAAGTCCCATTCCAAAGAGCGGAGCTCATTCTCAACAGCTACGCCTGGCTGGGTGATGGCCAAAGCAGACCCTTGTGGACAGGGGCAGTGTTGCCTGTGTAGGGGAAGGTGAGTGGCCGTGAGTCTTTATGAAGGGGACGGGGTGGTACTGGGATCCAAAATATCCAAGCTTTTTGAAGACCACCTCAGCTCCGGGACCACGGGGCCTCCCTCCACCCCTGGAAGAGGGAGAAGGACTTCGGAGTTCCTGGCTGAACGCTCAGGCCCAACCCTCCATGACGCAGCCAGGACGGACCACCAGGGGGCTCGGTTGTCTCAGGTCCCAGGGTGGCTCCAACCATATCTGCAGGTCCCCTCTAGGGTCCCACGTCCAGGTCATTGCCCACACAGGGTCTTCCACTCGGAGTATACCCTTTCCATCCTCAAAGACTCCGTTCAAATGCTACCTCTACTAGAGAAGCCTCCTCTTCCCACCCAGGGGCTCCCCGGGGCCCCGAGCTTCTGCTTAAAGCATCCAGTCCCTCAGCACACGGATCTGTCGTGGCTAATTGACTTGTTTGCACGCCCCCCCCCCACTACACCTCAAGTGCCCAGAAGCCCAGGCTGTGTTTCGTCCACCTGTGAGGTCCCACAGCCAGCAGAGACTTGTGCTAGGGAAACATTTGTTGAACAAAGGAGCAAAGTTGCAAATACTATGTTGCAGAGCACTCTACTAGGACAGAAGGAACGAACAGAACCAAAGCTGACTTCTATACGCTGGATCCTCAGCACCAGGCACAGGGCATAGGACGAGGGCGAGTGTCTCATGATGACTTAACGTTATTACAATTGTTGTTGGTGCTGAGCAAATGCTGGTCGAACACATGAGTGAAGAAATGACAGTCTTAGCTGGTGTCAGGAGCTTTGGTTTCAGAGGCAGCATACCCACTCGGGCTCCAGCACTCGCTCTGATAAGATTGGGGCCCTTCCCCCAGTGTTGCAGAAGAGTGGCTGAGAAGCAAGCATTTAGCCTGCAAATGCCCCGGGAAGAACAGCATGAGGCTGGGAGGCTGGGGGGGGGTGGCAGGACAGGGCTGGGGATTGTGGCCACACAGGAGACAGAGGAGACAGCGGGGACTGAGGTCTTCTCGGGGACACAGGCCCGAAGCCCCCAGCTCAGTTCAACTCCACATCCGTGCTCATGGAGGGCAATGATCTTGGGTCTCTCCACTGTCAAAATCATTCATTCCTTCCCATATATGTGCCCCACCCCCTTATGAAGGAAGGAAAGAAGGGAGGGAGGGAGGGAGGAAGGAAGGAAGGGAGGGAGGGAGGGAGGAAGGAAGGGAGGGAGGGGTGAGGAAGAACGACACACCCCAGGCATCTCCACACCAAGGAAGCCCAGAGCAGGCCAGCTGCACAAGGAAGGCCATGATCCCCTTCCATGGTTCTACTTGGGTAGAAGTGTGTGGAGATCGTACAGAGCCATGGCTAGTCTAGACCAGCGCAGGGGACGGTCCATGATCAAGGGGATTTGAGCTGTTCCTCCTACGAGCAGGTGAACGACGTGGGTTGCTGTGCTTGGTAAAAAAAAAAAAAAAAAAAATCACCATGGGCCAGGCAGGATGAGAAGCTCTCCGCAGCATGGAGAAAGAGTCCAGGGGATTCCCGAGGGAGGGGACATTGCTGACCACAAGAGCCTGTGGTCACACACACACATGAGTGCACGCGCACACACACACACGCACGCACAGCCTGCATGTACGTGGTATGGATGTGCCCACAAGGACACACACGTACACACAAGCGCACGTATGTACACTCCCTTGCCCCAACTCACTGTCAACACACAAGACCCCCCGCCCCCTCCCACACACAGCAGCCTGCTTCCTGTAACAAAGACACGCAGGTACAACACCCGCAGAGCACTGGGGGCGTCCTCACGACCACGAGCTCACACATGTTGATGTATACAAACTCATCCTGAGACACAGATGCCTTCAGCTTCCTCACTGGACCCCTGAGAGCAACATCCATCATGCACAGGTGTGCCCAGGGCTGCACAAGCGCACGCGCAGACCCCTCCCAGACACACCCCTCGGGACCCATGTGCAGACTCCCGAGGGTCTAGGTAAGCATTTGCACACACAGGCATCTACGCTCAGCCACACACACAGGGTCACCAGCACCAAAACTCACTAAGCACGTGTATTATTTCCAGAGGCCCACACGGACAGCCCTGCCGGCCTTGCCCGAAAAGCCAGGGGTGCCCAAGGCCCAGAGCCGCAGACACCTGGCCAGGGCCATCTGGGCCTCCCTGGTGGTGGAACGGGAGTTCAGGGACAAGCAGGTGAGGACCCTCTCACTCTCTCCCCCTCCTGTTGCAACACTGGCCAGACCCCGCCCTCACCCCAATGCCTCCTCTTGGTCTTTGCCCCTTCTCTATCCCCAGAGACCCCCTCCGCCACTGGAGCTTCAGGACGGACCAGAGACATAATTATAGAGAGCGAGAATTTGGCATTCAAAGCCCCTCCTCTGTCTCAAGCTCCTTCCCCAGAGCGCAGCCCAGGAGAACCAAAGCTGAGCCCCCAGGGTGCCTTCACCTGCCTGGCCCCCAGCAACCTCAGAGAGGAGTCCAGGGCAGAGGGAGAACACGCTTGAGACCAGTAGAGACAAGAAGAGAGGGAGCGACAGGAACGACAGCCCCCAGCCGCTGAATTTCCATGGTTGTGATGACAGCTCATATCTACTGAGCACCTACTGTGTGCAGGCTCTGTTCATTCTGAAGACTCACAATCCCTCGGCAAGCCCCACTTTAAGGTTGGAGAAAGTGGAGTTCAGAGAGGCCAAACCACTCGGCCAGAGCCCCGCCCAGCTAAGCAAGGGGACAATCCCGGGCCAGCTGCCTCCGGAACCGCTGTCTGAGCAGCTCTTCTCAGCTCTGGCATCCCAGAACACCACGGATGGCCCTGGGCTAGGGGACAGGGAGCCCGTGAGGCCTGGCCAAGCCCTCTGACCTGTGTGAGAGCACCCAGTCCGCCACATCTGGCACTGTGAGGCCTGGGGAGTCGATGGAGGGCTGGGGTCTCCCCACACTGGCCTAGAGTTGGGCTGATGTTGTTACTGCCCATTAACAGAGTGGGGGCGGAGGTGGGGGGCAGGGCGGGAACCGCCACGCTTCCTGCTCCAGCCGACAGCAGCCTCGGCCCCACAGCCCCACAGGAACCCAGTCCTCCGAGAGCTGGTTGCTATGGATACCCTCCCGAGGGTCCCAGCCTGCCAGCCCCCAAGCCCTTGCTCGGCCCCCAGAGTCTGCTCTTACACGCGTGAGTCCTAGGGGAGCGAGGGGCGGGTGAACAGACAGCTGGGCCCCTGCCCCCAGGCGTGCCCAGGCAGGGGGCAAGGCCCCAGAGGCTGGGCCTCCACTGGGGGAGGATCCATGCTTTGTCTAGCTCCTTTCCGCCAACAGCCCATCTGCCCAGGCCTCTAGATGTGATTGTCTGCTCACCTCCTCTCTCGCAGGGCCTGGGACAGGGAGAGGAAGGCCTGTCGGGCTCCCAGAAAACAAGGCCCCTCAGGTTTGAATCCCTCATCTGTGTATCCCTGGGTAGATGGTTCCCCCTTTCTGGGCCTGGGTACCATCCTTGCCAAAACAGAGGTCACGGCAAAGTTCCCAGGTTGTTGCCATGGAAATGGTAAACGAGCCTTTGCCCACACAGTGGAGGCTTCATGAAGTGGTCCTTGATGCAGAATCCAGGGCAGCGCCTGGAGAGGGGCAGACTTAGGAGCAGCCCCGTGGCTAGCAGGAGCCCCCGCACCATGTGGGGGCGGCGGGGGAAGGCAGGGCTGGGGTGCACCTGGGAGGAGGGCGTACAGGGCCCCAGCCCTGTCACACCATCCCACAGTCTGAACGAGAAGGGAGTGACCAAGCCGACCCCACCCCAGCCTGCCACCAGGATGGGTTCCAGAGCCAGGCAGAACGTGGGTCAAGAACTCACTCAGCTGTGGCCCCACACTCCCTGGGTTCACATCCCTTCTCTGCCTCTTGAAAGCTGGGGGCTAATAACGGCCAACTGTTCTGTGCCTCCGTTTCTTCACCCAAAAAGGGAGTGTCATAGTGTAGACAGAAAGTGCTTGGCACGTCCTTGTCCCTCGGTAAGCGTCAGCTGTGACCATAAGCGGGAGAGACAGCAAGTGATGTTTCCTGTGTGCCCCGCACTCCTTGTCTCCATTCAAGTTCAGGACCAGACACTGTGGTCGCACAGTCTCAACAGTCAGCCCCGGACGAAGCACCGGCACCCGCCAGTCACAGTCATCCATCAATCAGACGCTCACTAAAAACCCAGAAGGGCCCCCCTGTGGCTCCCCGGTGATGTCAGCCCCCAAGACAGATCCTGTCGCTACATGTGACTACCATTATCACCCTTACCCTCTGGCTTTATAGGTGAGGACAGAGGCCCGGAGAGATCAAAACCCTGCTGGGTCCTGGAAGAGGGAGAGTTTCATTGTAAACCCGCCCACTGGACTCCAGGGCCCACAGACTCCCCCAGTCCACCCACACTGACCAGCTGGCCCGCCAGCAGAGGCTGAGCAGAGCTGAGAGGTGGTGACCTGCGGTGGGTGTCTTGTGGGACCCCTGCCCAGAGACATTGTCCATACATTCTCCTCCCACTCTCTCCAGCCCTCCTTCTCTCTCATTCTCACCCTCAAGGTCCCAGAGTCACAGACCCCAGCTCTGATCCCACATCCGATTCCGGAGCCCAACACCCAGCACTACCTCCCCGTCTTCCAGCAGGCACCTGCCGCGGGTGGACTTCCTCCAAATTCTGCCTTGCTGCCCGCGGCGCCAGCAGTGGCCCTCAAGGGAAAGATACTCCCGAGATCCGCTTGGCACCTCCTCGGTCTGGAAACAGACAACAGACTCAGCGGGAATCCCCAGGCCCATACTGTCTGACACCCAAGAGCCACACAGGCTCCAGGCCCACCACCAAGTGCCCCTTGGCCACTGACCCCACGGCCCACTCCAGTAGCCTGAACTTGACCTTCCTCCCTAAAACCTACTAGCTGTGGGCCTGCGGTCCCCCCCCCGCCTTGTCTGGGAGCCCCCAAAGTGGGGTCCGTTCCTGATTTCCTCGACTGCCAGTCACCCCCAAACAACAGGTGCTTGGGACAAATCTGATGAATGAATGAAAGGATCCATCGGTCACAAAGGAGAGCAGTCACTGGGACCATTCCTAGGGTCTCCCACGCACCAGCACCTGCACTAACTACACTGTGCACCGTGGACGAGAACAGATCAGCTGGCGTTTGCAGCTAACATGGTCGGCCCAAACTGTGTGGGACCTGAGCCCTTTACATGGAGATGATCTCCACAGATCATCAAAAGAGTCCCGAATCTGAAGCCCAGAGAGCAAAGGGACTCGCCCAAGGAGACAGCAAAGAAGCGAACAAGTCCACCCCAGATCTGTAAGAAAGACGACATCATTTGTAACCGGGTGTCAGCCACGGCATTCGGCCCTGTACTTATCTCACACCACGGGATCCTAAAGGCAATTCTACAAAGTCCGGACGACCGTCATTCCCCCTTTTGCAGACGAGCAATTGACAAATGAGGCCCAGAGAGACAGATGACGTATGACAGTGTCACACAGCAGGAAGGGAACAGACAACCCTGGGGATCGCCTCGGAGTCCAGGACAGAACGGATGCCCTTGACCGCCGCCCGAGAGCGCGGCCTCTCTGGGCTCCTAGAGGCAACAGCATGAGGAGATACAAAGCTCGGTGGAGCCCCAAGGAGCAGACACAGGCTCTTACCCGGGGCACTGGCGACGTCTGGGCGCCTTTCCGGGGCCCACTGGTCTCCGGTGTGAGGTCACGGTGGTCCACCTGCACATGGCTCTCCAGGTCCTCGGCACTCTCGAACTTGACGCTGCACTCGGGACAGCGGAGGCCGGCGCAGGGCCGGTCGGCGGGCTCGGGCGGGGCCAGGCCGCCCACCTGTCCATTGGCGCTTCGGGCCATGCAGCCGGCACAGAGGCCATAGGGGAGCCCGTTCACGTCAAGCTTCACCAGGTCCTGCTTGCTGCGAAACTCCTTGAGGCACAGGGCGCACTTGTAGAGCTTCTGCAGCCCCTGGCCGTTGGGGGAGGACGCGGCCGAGCTGCCCGCCAGCTTCTGCATGTGGAAGGTGCCGTGGATCTTGAGCTCGAGCGTGGAGGTGACCGTCTGCATGCACACGACGCAGCGGAAGCCCGTGAGCGAGTTGCGCAGGTCCGGGTGCATCTGGCAGTGCTCGATGAACTCCTCCTCGCTCTGCAGGGGCATCTTGCAGATCCGGCAGGTGCCGGTGTCCAGGCTCTTGCTGTGGGTCACCTTGTGCTCGGTGAGCGTCAGCAGGGAGGGGAAGCGCTCGCCGCAGATGGGGCACATGTAGTGCTTGGCGGGGCCCCGGTGCGTCTGCAGGTGCTCCCGGAGGCCGTTCTCCGAGAAGAAAGTCCGCGAGCACACGTTGCACTTGTGGCTGCCCTTGATGAACTCCGCCTTCTTGCGCGAGCCGTCGTCCTCCCCCGGCCGGATGTTGTGGTCCCGCAGCCGGTGGTTCTGTAGCAGCACCTCCATGGTGTAGGCTGCCCCGCAGATGTCGCAGCCGTACATGGGCTCCGAGGCGTCCACGTCATCCTCGCTGGCCTCGTGGCTGTTGGGCGCCTCGGGGTTCTTCAGCAGCATGCCCTGCAGGTCGGCGGGCTCCACTTTCTTGGCGGCGGCGGGGGGCACCCCGTTGGCCGTGCCGTTCTCAGGGGCGGCATCGAACACGCAGTGCTTCTCCCGCAGGTGCTTCTCCAGCAGGATGATAGCGTGGAAGGCCTTGCTGCAGAACCTGCAGTTGTACTTCTTGCTGTGCGTGGTGATGTGGCACTGCAGCTCCACCTCGGTGCTGAAGGTCTCCCCGCAGAAGATGCACTTGTGCGCCTTGGCTGGGTTGCCCAGGTGGCTGTGTTTGACATGCACCTGCAGGTCGGCCTCCTTACGGAAGTCCCAGTTGCAGGCCGTGCAGCGGTACATCTTCTTCTCATTGCTGTGCTTCACGGCCAGGTGCACCTGGATGGACACCTTGGAGTCGAAGACCTCCTGGCACAGGGTGCAGTGGTAGAGCACAAAGGTGTGCATGTCCAGCAGGTGCTTCTGCAGGTCGTCCACTGAGGAGAACTGCTTGTCGCAGCTCTCGCACACGTAGTGGGTCGACGTGGTCATGTAATGCACCGTCAGGTGCTGCAGGAGGGACTCCTGGGAGTCGAAGTCCTCCTTGCACTGGGGGCACGCCTGCTTCCGCAGCAACAGCTCCAGGTGCAGCTTCAGGTGGGTCTGGAAGCTCTCAAAGTTGGAGAACTTGAGGTCGCACTGGTTGCAGGGATACTCGCCGTTGGAGATGGAGTTGGCGCTGGCCGAGAGCCGCTGCCGCTTGGGGGAGGACACCTCCACGTCGGACGAGACTGGGCTCTGCTCCGCCTTGGACTTCTTGCTGTGGGCGAGCGGAATGTTCTTGTGGTTCTCCTTGATGTGCTTGGTGAGCTTCAGGATGGAGCCGAAGATGGGCGAGTTGGTGCAGTAGGGGCAGGAGTAGACCTCCATGAAGGACTGTGTGGGCTGCACGACGGGGGACTCCAGCTTGGCGCCGCCCACGCCGCAGTGCGCCTGCTGGATGTGCTCGGTGAGGGAGGACTCGGTCAGGAAGCCCATGGAGCACTGGTTGCAGAAGAAGGCGTTGTTGCCGTCGGGCGGGTTGGCGTTGGGGCCGCAGTGGGACACACGGATGTGCTCCTGCAGGCTGTTGATGTCGGCGAACATCTCGGGGCAGTAGTTGCAGTGGAAGGCAGAGATGTTGCCGAACTGCATCACCGGGTAGGCGTGGTTCTTGTGCAGCTTGCGCACGTGCTCGTTCAGGTTGTACAGTGTGGGCATGGAGTCCAGGCAGATCTGGCACGTGTGGCTCTGCTGCGGCTTGTCGGCGTGGATGGTCTTCAGGTGGATCTCCAGCACGGCCAGGCTGTTGAAATCCCGCTTGGAGCAGTAGGGGCAGCTGTAGACCACCTTGGACCAGCCCTGGCCCTCGTCCCGCATCTTCTTCTGGCCCCGCAGCGGCTTCAGGGTGGAGTCCGGGGTAGAGCCGCGCTCCACGGACGCGCTGGAGTCCGGCGTGGCGCTGCTCATGGATGCCACGCTGCCCAGCACGGGGTCGGGGCTGACGCTGTGGTTGCTGGAGTCGGGCTGCCGGTGGCTGTCCAGGTGGCAATACACGCCCTCCACCGAGGAGAACTGCTCGGGGCACATGGGGCACTTGTGTTTCTGGTTGGCGTGGGCCTGGTGGATGTGGGCGAGCAGCGCGTTCTCGTCCACGAAGACCTCGGGGCAGTGGATGCACTGCAGGTCGGCCTTCTCGGAGAGCTGGGGGTGGCGGGTGAGCACGTGCTTCTCCAGCTCCTCAGTCTGGCTGAAGGTGTCCTCGCAGTAGTCGCACATGAAGTCGTCCTTCTTGGCCTCCTTCTCCGACTTGGCCAGGTGCTCCTTGTTCTTCTTATGCGCCTGCATGTGGCTCTGCAGCGAGCTGGTGGACGAGAAGCCGCGCTTGCACACGCTGCACTTGAAGGGCTTGCTGGAGCTGTGCGTCTTCAGGTGGATCTTGAGGTGGTCGCTGCGGGAGAAGGCCGCCTCGCACTCGTGGCAGTGGTACTTCTTGTCGCCCGTGTGCAGCTTGATGTGCCGGTCGCGGCTCCTCTTGTGCTTGAAGAGCCGGCTGCAGTAGGTGCACTTGAACGGCAGCTTGTCGCTGTGGATCTGCTCGTGCCTCTTCAGGTAGCTCAGGCGGATGAAGGACTTGTCGCAGAACTGGCAAGGGTACGGCAGGCCCGTGCCCCCTTCCTCCTCGCCCAGGCCGAGGTCACACCCATCCCCGATCAGCTGCGTGGGTGACGCAACATCCTTGCTGGAGGGAGACGAGGCCACCCAGGAGAGTTGTGGGTCGTCGTCACCATCTGCAGGAGGGGGAGGCAGAGAGGAGATGAGAGGCAATTCCCCGGGCCGCCCAGAAACAAGGACAGAGCCGGCTTCTCAACAGTTCGCGGGCTAAGGCCTTGCAGCTGGCCGACGGCTGCGGGGGGCAGGGGGCGGGCAGAGGGGGAAGGGAGCCCTGGGGGCGGGGGGGGGGGGGGGGGGGGGGGGGGGAAGTGAAGGGACGGGGGGGCCCTTGGTGTGCAGAGGGGTGGCAGAACGTGAAGGAGACACAGAGACACGTCTATGTCCTCAGTGACACCTGCCTTGGCCTCACTGGACTCCGTACCCCCCACAGGAGGTGTGAGGTCTCAAGCACTTTCCTGACAGGGTCGGGATATAGCCTGGAAAAAAGTCACCGGAAATGACCGCACAGACTGGCAGTGCCAGAGGCCAAAAGGAGGCAGGCCTTCACCTGAAGGAGACCTGGGGATTGACTCCCCTTCCAGCCCCTAGTCCTGGTGGGAAGTTCCACTTATCATTAGGGGTGTGGGCAAAACCATGCAAGGAAAGAAAATGCACCTCAAAAAGGAAGGAAGGAAGGAGAGGAGAAGAAGAAAGGAAAAGAAAAGAGGAAAAAGAAAATGCACCTTCATGAATTCTGCCGCACCACATTTGGGGACGGAGCTGGGTCTGCTGCTACAGGGAGCAGACACACCTAGGAGGCCGAGGTCCTGGGCACGTGGCATCAGACCCAGCAGCACAAACAGGAGTAATCAAAGGGCGCCTGAGACAGATCTGCAGGGTTCCCAGCCAAACCATCTTTAGAAGGGGTGCTTGCTCTGTTCCCTCTTCACCCCCGGATTTGCCCCCAGTCTGCTCAGGACCCTGGGAGATGGCCTGATGCGGAGCAACTAGGGGATGAGCCCGGGACCCAGATGGCCCCAGAGCTCAGTCCTCCATGAGCCCTTAAGCCCACCTTGGCAGGCAGGGGAGGCTGTCCTTGCCCAGATGACCACATGGCCACCCTCCCCAGCCTTCGCCAGCCCATCCAGCCTCAGAGGAAAACTAAACAAACCCGGGCCTGGCCGTTTCTGGAAAAACAAAGGCACACAGAACACAGTGAGCAGAGCTGGTGAGGTTCCCCGCCCCCACGCCTCGGTGGGGGTGGGTGGGGGTTGGACCGAGCCAACCGGAGAGGGAATGAGTTCCACAGCTCAAGTTTCCCGTCAGGTGGATTTAAAACTTAATAATGAATGAAATGGACCGCAGGCTGCCTCGGGCAGGGGAGAGACCAACAAAAGCTCAGATTCGGCTGCACTGACCTTGGTCTTGTAACCCCGAGGAAATAAACCACTGCCCTCACCAGCACAGCTTAGTCTCCAGAAAAAGCCTCATGGACGTAACCCAGAAAGTCTGGGCCAGAGGCAGCCAAGACACACATTCACATCCGTTCACACGCTCAGTCCCCACCAGGGCTCACACACACTCACACTCACCTGCAGGCACGTACGCTCACACCTGGTCGCACTCACCGCAGCCACAGGCATGGCCCTGGCCCCAAGGGTCCCATACCCCGAGGCTCTCACAGTTGCCTCTGCTGTCCCAGGCAGGGTCTTGAGGGGTCTGGCTCTGAGCCTTTTCCTGGCCCCTACCCACCAACCCCAATGTCCCACCCCTCACACACACACCCGGCCCCTGGCCTTGCCCCGTGCGAGTATCGGCCTGACCCCAGCCGGCAGCTCCAGCGGAGCTCTGCCTGGGAAGACGAGGCTCTCTCCAAAGCTCCCAGCCCCACGTCCTCTACCTCCCCGCAGCCTCTGCACCTCTGAAGCCCAGCCGCCCAGCCTGGCACAGGGCACCTCCCAGAACGTCCTCCCGGGGTGAGGGCGTCTGCTCCCCTGGGGGGCCTCCCATTACAGGGCCCTTCGGACGGGGAGGGAAGGATGCAGCCGCTGACAGCTCCTTGGATTGGACGCATTGGGAGATGCCCTGGCCCCTGACTGGTAATTCCCAGCTCTTGCCAGCTGGGCTCCACGGGGCACAGACAAAGGGACCCAAGGGAGGAGATAGTTGGAGCCGGGGCAGCTGGGGGACCTGCTGGGCCCTCGCCCCCTGGCCAGGCTCAAATGGCTTTTTATTATCTTGATGCCTTAGCTCAGACTCACTCAAGCTGCCACGGAGCCCTTCCTGGGTGCCTGGTGCTCTGCTGAGTGCTTTTCTCACCACCACCGATGCAGGACCCCTCCTGCCGTACGAATGAGGAGCCAGAGCCACAGACACAGTGACCTTCCCCAGGAAATGAGAGCACCAGGACATGGGTCTGGATAGCCTCCATGGGTCCGTTGCCTAAGACCACCCCTGCATGGGGGAGAAAGGCGAGGGGATCGCCACGTCCAGCCTCCAATGCAGTCAGAGGCTGCCCCTCGTCTGAGCCCTCCCTGAAAGCACGACCCCAACCAGCTCACGATCTGCACTCGGGGAGAGGCCCCCAGAGACCAGAGAGGAGCCGGGCATCACAGGGCTCAGGAGCGGGGCACACAGACTTGAACCCAGGTCAGTTCAAGGGTGAGTGAGATCAGGAACAAGCCTTGCCCCGAAGACCTCAGCTGGACATGTCTTTCTGCCAGCGCTCGTTTGCTCCGAAGCCCTGCAGCCCCTGGGGATGAGAGAGCACCCCTCCCCCTGCCCCCCCACCGGCTTCTTCGTCAGCCCAGATATATTCCTCTTCAGCTCTCCAACTCGGTCTGACTCAGTTTCCACATGCGAGGAAAGGGAATCAGGTGAGAAGCCGATGAGAAAAATGAATGCAAATAGGCACTATTACTCCCCTTACATGAAATGACCAGAAAAGGTACATCGGCAGAGCCAGAAAGCAAACCATCAGTGCCCGAGGCTGGAGTAGGGAGGAGGAAACTGCAAATGAGCACGAGGCAGGCTTGTGAGGTCACCACAATGCCCCAGACTGGGCTGTGGTAAGCCGGCCCCGCAGCAGCTCTTTAACTGCTTGCCTGAAACATGTTCATGGACATACAAATCATACTTCAAGAAAGCCCTTCCACAAATGCACTATTTGGCCAATAATCATAATCAGCACTAACCAGTACCACCAGTGCTGATGACATGAGTGGCCACATTTACCAGGCATGCTCCGGGCCAGCACGGGGAATGCTGCGCTTACCCCAGTTAGCGTCCTCCCATCGTCACGACCACTGGTGACACCCCGCTTTTGAGAGGAGGAAGCTGAGGTTCAGGGAGGCACAGAACCTGCCCTCGGTCCCATGGCCCTGGACGCCACATCTCCCAACGTCTCGGGCTTCTGCTCACCCTGGTCCCGCCAGACTTGGAGAAGGAGAAATCAACCTGCCCTGCCCCCCAGTCCCCAAGGCCCATGGCTGTGCCGCCCGGTTGGCTTTATTTTTCCGCAAACAAGCTTCAAAAAGAGTTTCTGGGAGCCACAAACAGAGCCACTGCTGAGATTATAATCATCGGAAGAGAAATGACCATAAGGCCCCTTACACTGAAAAGGCCCAATTGGGGCGGAGTGGGGGGAGGAGGGGGCGGCAGGGGGAGTAGGAAACAAGGGTGTTGACACAGAAAGTCCCAAATTCAGGCTGGACTGTTTAAAGACTTTGGTTCTAAATCCATTTGACCTTGGCTGTTGCCGGCCCACCCCTCCCAAGTACACTTTGCTTTGGGGGCGCTCACCTTAGTGCTACAGGAGCAGGCTGGAGAGACGCGCCGGGGCCACAGCTCCCAGGACGTAGGTGCGGGGATGTCGGTAGAGGAGGGGGACTCCTTGTCTTACTGGGAAGGCTCCTCTTACAAGGGCACGCACACCGCACACGCGGCTGGGACCGCACACTCTCTCTGGCGGGGGTGCAGAAAGGGAAGCGGTGCAGAAAGGGGGTACAAGCGATCTCAGGAGCCCCTGCGACTCAAATGTTTCAGAACTCACAGAGAAGGCAGGTCCGAGATAAGTTCCGTTCAATCAGCTACCTTATTCCTTCCAATTAAATACTTAATAACGTTTACTGTTGGCCGGCTCTCTTCTAAGAGCCTCGCGTGTGTTAACACATTCAGTTCTCTCGACAGCCCAATGAGATGGGTACTGTTACTATCCCCATTTACCGCTGAGAAAAGCGAGGCACAGAGAGGTTGACTAACTTGCCAGGTGCCACACAGCTGGCGGCAACAGAGCCAGGATTCAACCCCAGTCAGCCTGGTTCTGTGTCCCACTGCTTCTTTCCTTTGGGGGATGGGAGATGCATCCCTCGAGAAGATCTAGAGACAAATGCAGTGACTAAGGCAGGCCCTCGGCTTCCCCTCCCCCTAGAATGAGTACTAAGTAATTTGGCAAAATGAGTACAGAAATCACTTTCAAAACGGAGATTAAAGTCATTTAAAAATGACTAATCCTGCAAAAAGGCCTGGTAGGAAATGGGAGGTTTTGCTCTCTGCTGCAGGAAGAGAACCAAAACAACCATAAAAGAGGGGAGAAATTTCGATAAGAATTCAATTAAGGGGCAAAAAGAACATTAACCAGGCTTGAGGATGCACCCGTGGCAGAAGGTTCAAGGCAGACGGCAAGCTCGCGTGGGGTCGCTGGGGGCACTGAGCAGGCTGACCCGCGGCTGCCCACACTGTCTCCCATGCACCCTCCCTGCGCAGAGCAGAGGGGCCGTCACCCGGAATGCCCGAGATCCTCAGCCGCCTGGCTCCTCCAGTCACGGGGTTGCCGAGGAAATGCCTGGACAGAGGCGGGACGGCAGGCGGGTGGCCCCAGGCCACTGGAATGAGCAGGAGGCGGGACCTTCCCGCAGTGTGGACACAGGCTGAGGGGGGAGCGAGCCCTCGTGACCAGAGCTGTGCGAGAGGGATAAATGGCTCTGAAAAGAGCCCTGGGAGGTGCCCTGCAGCGGATGGGAAAGGGAAAAGCACGGATAGCCAGTGGCTCCAGGTTTCTAGGATCTTCCCCCGCTGGGCAGTGCCATCCAAGTGAATGAAACTGACCAGATCTTCCAGACCATGAAAGAAGGCTGAGGAACAGCAAGCAAAGTGCCTGGGGGAGAACGTGCTGGGGGTGGAGGGAGGAGAGCAGGACAGAGTCCATCAGGAAATTCTGAGCCTCGGCTGCCTCTGTTGTAACAGGGGAAGTTGGAATTTTGGTCTCCTCAAGGTCCCTTCAGGGTGAATATAAAGGTCATTTTGTGCAAGATTCCGAGCATCCAGACTGTCTCCCTGAGAGCCACAGAAAGGCCTGGCAAGTCTCCATGAGGCCCCACGAGGTCTCCTCACCACTGCCCCATTTCCTTGGAAAAATGAAAATCGCCAAGGAGACAAGTTCCCCATGGGACCAAGCTCTATAGTCTTCCAAGTACAGCCTCCCCTGTGCCTCCATCAGGAGCAACAGGAACGAGAATCTCAGTGACCCTTCCCCAGCTCAGAGAAATGGGAACACAGACTCAGGCAGCATGTAAACCAATCCTGTATGATACAGCAGGTCCAGAGATAGAAGGGGACTTCCAGGGATGATAAATTGGGAGTGACTGCCCAGAGTACTGTATTCAGAAGGATTATAAAGCCAGATCTGGGCTCAGAAGACATGAGTGCTGAAATCAATTGGTGATATCTGCCGTGAGCACGGGTCTGTACACGTGGAATGTTCCAGGGACACTGAACAAATAGGACAAAGGCGTCTCCTGACTCCCAATGCTAAAGAGGAGGTCTTTAGCCAGCAGGTTTCCTCCTCCAAGAAAGGAGCTGCCCATCCTCTTTGAAAAGGGAGGCCTTGAGGCAGGGTCTCGAAAACCCTGTTGTTCAAGTACAGATAAGAGGACTCAGAAGAATGAATCTCCATCAGGACACTCCACAGTCTGTACTCCCCATGGGGCAGCCAGAGCCTAAACAGGTGTCTTTCCAGACTGAAATGATACAAGTTCAGCTGGAGGGATGGGGGTAGGGGACGCATCTGGCCATGTTCCTGATCTCTTTTCAGGAAACTTCAAACCTACCCTTCTGTGTCTCTACATCCCCTGGAAGCCTGGTGCCACAGAGGGAACAAGGGGGCACCTGGTAAGCTTGGAGGCCCTCTGCTGGGGCTGCTTCCAGCTCACAGGGACATCCCCTTCCCTGGGAGACCCGAGGCTCCCCTCCCAGCAAACCCCGGGCGAGTGGGGGGCCTGGATCCCAGGACAAAAAGGCCCAGCAGGACACAGGGGCCAGGAGGCCAGAGCACCCAGAGCATCTCAGTGTCTACCAGGGGCTCAGCCCCCAGAGACAGAATCTAGTCTCAGACTAGGCCTGAGGGGAGCAGAGGCCACAGACAGCAGGGGGTAGGGGGTGCGGAAAGCGTGCCTGCTCTGTTCCTTGCAGTCCGACCAGGGGCCAAAGGTGGCCACCCACCCCAGAATACTCCACAACTCAATGACATCCACACATGTAGAATCAATACCAGTGCAAGGGGAAAGGGAGGGAAGCAAGAGGAACAGACCGTCACTCATCTCATTCCATAGATGGGGAAACTGAGTCCACAGAGCCAGGGGCAGACAGATGCAGGACAAAACGCCTGAACTCCACAACCCTTCACTGTTTATGGGACGTCTTCTGTAAGCTGAATTCTGGCTAGCATGTTCTCATCTGATTCTTATACACACTGGGAGGTAGAGACCATTATCATCCCCTTCTTTTCTTCTTTTTTTGAAGATTTTATTTATTTATTTATTTGAGGGAGAGAGAGAGAGAAAGAACATAAGTGGGGAGCCCGATGCAGGGCCCAATCTCAGGACCCCAAGACCATGACCTGGGCCAAAGGCAGACACTTAACTGACAGAGCCACCCACCCAGACACCCTTAATTCCCCTTCTTTATAACTGCAGACTGAGGCTCCAAGAGAAAAAGCAGTCTCTTGGGCACATGTGGTAGAGTTTCTGCGTCCCCCCGTCCCCCCGCCACCAACCCCCTTTCACTCACTAACCACCAGGCTGTGCTGCTTCTCCTGCCCTGAATGCTGGTTCAGGCCCAACCCACTGCAGAAGCTGCTCCCTCGCTCTTGAGCTCCGCCC